>NW_013550023.1:6710-7689 GCF_000499425.1 Eimeria acervulina | reverse complement strand
CAGCTGCTGCTAAACAAAGGTGCAGAGACAGAAGCGAAGAGGCAGCAACAGCATCCGCAGCAGCAGCATCCCCAGCATCCTCAGCAGCAGCAGCAGCATCCGCAGCATTTGCAGCAGCAGCAGCAGCATCTGCAGCAGGTATTTACCCGACTTCTCCTTTGAATTCTGTCTCTTCAAGTGCAGCAGCAAGAAGCGAGAACCTCTGTTTATCGAGCTTCTTTGCGTCTTCTGGTAGGGAGTTGCGGCATAAGAAAAAGACAATGTCTCCTTTAAAACAATATAAATCGTCATGCGTCTGTAACAACACCTTCATCTGCAGCAGCATGCACCTCAGCCCCACACACACGCACACAAATTATACATACACAGCAGCAGCAACTGCAGCAGCAGCAGCAGCAGTAGCAGCAGCAGTAGCAGCAGTAGTATCAGCAACGGTAGAGGACAAAACCACCTGCAGCAACAACAAAACCTGCAGCACCAATAGTAAAATTTGCAGCAGCAAAAACAAAACCTGCAGCAGCAATAAGAGAACAACTGCAGCAGCAGCAGCAGCAGCAAAACATTCATCATCAGCCACACAGCCTGAAGCAGCAGCAGCATCAGCAGCAGCAGCAGCACCTTAGTAGCTGCATTCAGCTTTGTTAGCGGCATCTCCGGGGGGTCCGTCTTAACTGTACGCGGCTGTGGGGGCACCATTGTGTTGCAGTGAAGTTTTCTTTTAGCAGCAAAAAGAAGAGAATTGCGGTGTATAGGCACCTCGTGTCTGCTCGAACACAAAGACATGCTGGGGTGTATAGGCACGTCAGGTCGCCGCAGATGCCAGCTACAAAAAGGCAGCAACAAACTCCTACTATTAACATGCAAAGAACCTCGACGAGCAGCACCAGCAGCAGCAGCAGCAGCAGCTAACTGCGGCAGCAAGGGACTGTAGGCAGAACGAGCTGCTAGCCCCTGCATTTTCCTTGAAGTGCTGCTTGCG
>NW_013550023.1:0-6610 GCF_000499425.1 Eimeria acervulina | reverse complement strand
CTGCTGCTGGTGCTGCTCCTGCTGCTGCTGATGCTGCTGTTGCTGCTGCACCCTGACCCCGTGAACACCCCAGAAGACCCTTCAGCGACACGCCTCGCCCCAGCAGCTGGCGGGCCTCCACCTCTACAACAGGCGCCGCTTGCAGCAGCAGCAGCAGCAGCAGCAGCAGCAACAGTGGGGGGTGCGCAGGAGCGCCTGTGTGCATCTGCTCTGGGCCCTCAGGTGCTAAGAGGTGTTGCAAAGAATCTTGAAAAGATATTAAACGAAAGAAGAGAGATGGGGCATCTACCAACTAGGGGCGTTCTGCTGCTAAACCCTAAACCCGAAACCCTAAACCCTCAACCGACAGGCTTTACAAGGTTTATTGATGGATTCTGGGGAAGCAGTGAAATAATTAAATGCACATAGAAACAACAGTTTTAAACGCATGTTTATCCAGTGATTTAAATGAAATGTAATGAACAAAAGGGTTTAGGGTTTAGGGTTTAGGGTTTAGGGTTTTATAGGGCGACAGGGGGAGAGGCAGAGCGGTGTGCAGGGTGCTTACAATACCTTCTATTGATGAGTTTTGTCGTTGTTTTCCCCGAAAATAGACTCAAAAAGAATGAAAAACATATAATTAATTACTAGGAGAGCACCACCAAACACAAAGACGCAATGCAGTCAGTAGCAGCAGCTGTACATACACCGCAGAGCGCTGCAGCCGCGTCTGCCTTCAGGGCTTTATAGGGAGAAGATAGTTTAAATATATTTAAAATCAATGTTTCTTTTGTTTTTGAATATTAATTTCAAGAAGTTTTAACCATATATATGTATATTTATATACACCCTCTTCGCCTTATCTTCCCCCGCCCCCCGTTACCCTCTTCTCTATTATATGTCAGACTCTTTCTATACATGCAGCTCTTCTTTGTCTTAATCTCCTTAGCATATATCTTCTCCCTAACTAATCGAATAATTTATGCTTTTTGTTATATTTAAACCTTCTCTCGGTGTCTGCATGCATGCAGCTCCTCCCCTTGATTAAACCCTAAAAGAGTTTTTATTGTTTATAATATATTACTTATCTTACTCCTTAACAAACAACTCCGCCTGTTTTGTATGCAAACGTCTGTGAGGGCTTGTTCATGCTGCTACTCTGCTGCTGCTTTAGCAGCAACGAAGCAGTAGAAGTGCCTGTGGGGCCTATGTGTGAATGGTTTCATTATACCTGTAGTTTAGGGTTTAGGGTTTAGGGTTTTGCATGCACAGGGGCAAATAGATTAATATTGATTCTATAGGAAGTAAATGAAGAAAACAGCACCATGTCTTTAAGTCTATAGAGAGAAAGAAGTCTTACACTGCGTACAGCAGTTCCTGCTGCTGCCTGCTGCTGCTTCTTCCTGCTGCTGCAGCAGCAGCAGCAGCAGCAGAATCAAGTGTAAGATTCCCTCGTGCAGCAGCACTTTGTTTTTTTATTGATGTCTATTAACAAGCAACAACAAAAACAAATAAGCAAGTCCTAAAGAGACAGCCACCGCGACCTCTATTTATTTAATTATATATTTCTCTACTCAGTTAGGCATTCATTTACAGAAAAACCTCTTCCAGCCAGTCGTCTGTTCTTAGACCCAAACAACATATATATATATATATACATATATATATATATATACATATATATTTTTATATGCATGTATGTTTGTATATATATATATATATGCATATATATATATGCA
The DNA here is from genome assembly GCF_000499425.1 of Eimeria acervulina. Classification (NCBI taxonomy): domain Eukaryota; phylum Apicomplexa; class Conoidasida; order Eucoccidiorida; family Eimeriidae; genus Eimeria; species Eimeria acervulina. The sequence goes on along the minus strand of NW_013550023.1, from coordinate 4,892 downwards.
TGTACATATATATTATCATACAGAATAACATACATAAGCACATATGCATATGTATCTATATTTATAGATCATACACAACATAATATATATATATTATATATATATATTATATATATAATATATATCTATATGTAGATATAATATATGTATCTATACATTATACGTCTCGTAGTTGTTTTATGAAAATGCATGCGTTGGTTTGTTTGTGCGTTTTGTCGCCTCAATTTAATAAATATGAAGACAGATAAAATAAAAACAGCAAATAGAAATTTAAACAGATATTAAAACAGAGACAGAGACAGAGACAGAAATAGATTAGAGACAGAAGTTTAAAAGGATATTAAGACACAGACAGAGACAGAAATAGACTAGAGACAGAAATATAAAAGGATATTAAAATAGAGACAGAGACGGAGGCAGAGGCAGAAATAAACTAGAGACAAAAATAGAAACGGAGATAAAAACAGAGACAGAAATAAACAGAGGAAGAGACAGAAATAGGGACAGAAATAGAAAAGGAGACAGAAATAGAAAAGGAGACAGAAACAGAGACAGAAAGTGACAGCAATAGAGACAGAAAGAGACAGAAATAGAGACAGAGACAGAAATAGTTTAGAGACAGAAATCGAAACAGCGACAAAAACAGAGACAGACAAAAATAGAGACAGAAATAAAGACGGAAATATATTAGAGACATAAATATATTAGAGACAGGAACAGAGAGAGAAATAAAGACAGAGACAGAAATAACGACAGAGACGGAAGCAAAACAGAGACAGAGACAGAAACAGAAAGAGACAGGGACAGAGACAGAGGGAGAGCAAAGGGCTGCATGCGAGAAAAAAGAATAATAACAAGAATAAGACAAGCAACAAGAAAAAGAGAGAGAGACAAAGAGAAGAGAGAAAATAATGAGAAGAAGATCTTTATATTATTCTCGCTGCCTTTTTATAGTTGTCACCTCCCCGCCTCCCTACAGCCTCCTTCTACTAATATGATTTTGCTGTCTCTTCCGCATTAAAGCTGAAGCAACAACAGCTGCAGCACTGCAGCAGCAACAGCAACAGCTGCAGCAGTGCAGCAGCAACAGCAACAGCAGCAGCAGCAACCGGAACTGCAGCAGCACAAGCAGCAGCAACCGGACCTACAGCCGCAACAGCAGCAGCACAAGCAGCAAGAGCAACAGCAGGAGCAGCAGCAGCAACTGCAGCAGCAACCGGATATACTTAAAACAGTTACTCCTGCAGCAAATATGCATGCACGTACACCTGCCGCAGCAAATATGCATGCAAATATAAATGATTTCGCTGCTTAAGACAGTCAAATGCATGCAAAGTCTTCTGTTAAGGGAGTACTTGGAGTGTGTTCATTAGAAAGTATTTAAATTGTTTATTTTAATTCATTTCCTTCGAGCAAACGAAACAGTATTTAAATGTTTGAGAACAATTGAGGCATGTATTTAAAATAAAACATTTAAATACCTAAATTAAACTATTTAATTAAAATAAAACATTTAAATACTTTAATTAAAGTATTTAATAAAAATATAAAGCATTAAAAAGAAGACCTCTGAATAGAGCAGCGACACCGAAATCTGCAGCGGGATGAAGGAGCGAGAAAAATTGTTTAAAAATAAAATAATATTTAAATATTAAAATAAATGTACAATTAATTAATTAATTAATTGAATTATTATAAATAATAAATAGACTCAGAGTTTTCTTATAACACCCGCACAGGTCGTATGGTTCTGCTGCTTTTGCAGCGCTGCAGGCCGCTGCTGCTGCTGCTGCTGCTGTTGCGGCTGTTGCAGCTGCTGCAGCTGCTGCTGCTGCAGTCGGTTGCAGTGTTTTATCGTATTATTTTAAATGATTGTCTATTGCTTTTTGTTTTCTTTATCTGAATTCAAGCTGTATTTCCTGTCGCAGCAACAACCCTAACAACACTCTCCTCAGCAGCAAGGGGCCCCTAGCAGCTGCTAGCAGGAAGAACGGAGGGGCTCATACTCCGCTTATCTTATCTTTTTCTTATTTTTCTATCTTAATAATAATAATGATGCTTTCAGAGGTTGAGTCGTGGGTAGCTGATGATTCAGACATGCCAGAGGTAGATTTAGGCCCTCCAACAGACAGGGGCCCCCCTGAGGGGGGCCCCTGGGGGCCCCCTGAACCCTCTTTAGGGGGCCCCCCGAGGGGCCCCCCAGGAGCTGCTGTTGACCTTGACGACTTCCTTAGGGACTACGATGCCTCTCAGCAGTCTGTTTGGTCTACAGAGGCAGACCTTGATATCTCTCCTGTACTACCTTCTATGCATGGGGAAGCAGCAGCAGCAACAGCAGCAGCAGCAGCAGCAACAGCAGCAGCAGCAGAAGCAGCAGCAGCAAGAACGGCAGCAACAGAAGCAGCAGCAGCAAGCGCTGGATCAACCTCAGGGACTGCATCAACAACAGCAGCAAACCGAGACAAATCCTGCTGGCCGCTGCTGCAGCGTGAGGGTTTCTCTAATAGCTCTTCTATCAGAACCTCTGCGGGGGGCCCCTCAGGGGGCCCCCCCGAGACGTTTACACAGGGGCCCCCTCACCGTTGGGCCCCTACAGGGCTGAGCTGCTGCAAGAAGCTGTCGTTCAACTGGGAAGGAGGTCTAGGGCCCCTTCACTGCGCCAAACGTTTACTAAATGGTTCTTTCTTTGGGGGGACATTCCGCGGTGCATGCAGGGACTTGTATTCATCTGCGTCTTTGTCTTATTTGTTTGTCTTTGTCTTGTTTATTAACGCCTGGGTCCTTCTCCGCTGGCTCTCTCGTTCACCAGTAGATAGGCCTCTTGTTGCTGCAGAGGTTTTTGTCTCCTTTATGCTTATCTTTGAGGTGTCTCTTCGCTCTCTTGTACTCGTAAGCAAAGGCAAAACACAATAAAACTATTAATTAGGCGTTTATGTATATGCTTATATATGTAATATAATGTAGCATATAAATATATATGTATATATATTATATATTATATATACAATACATATATTATTATATTATATATATAATATATAATATATATACATATATATATGATTATATATATATTATGCACAAGTAGTATGTACAAGATATATATATACAATATACAATAAATATTTATATTTTTACATATATGTTATATGTTATCTATATAGTATATATAATATATACAGCACATATAATAAATAATTCAAAGCATACAACGGCATTGTTTATTGTAGCACTTTCCTTTCCTACGAATTATTTACACATCGCTTAATTATCATACCTATCTGCATGCCCTGATTAATATATGTTTATTAATGTTTATATATTTCTATATGTATTATTTATATACAAGCTGAATTTTTATTTGTATATACTTGTTTTTTATTCTAAGAGGGTCTTTTAGGGCCCCCCTGGGGGCCCTTGGGGGCCCCCGTAGGGGCCCTTGAAGGCCCCCCTAGGGGCCTTTTAGGGCCCCCCTAAGGGCCTTTTAAGGCCCTTTTAGGGGCCTTACTCGGGGTCCTTTTGGGGTTATGTTGGGGTGTCTTTTGCCTGTTCTTTGGAGGGCTGATGGTTTTTCTAAAGGGCCTTTTTCTATGCGGTGGGGTTGTTGTGATGGTGCTGCCTCCCTGCACATGTGCTGCAACTTCTGCTTCTTTTTCTTCATGTCTCACCCGCTGCTGCAGCTGCTGCTGCTGCTGCTGTTGCTGCACAGGGGCCTGCCTGCTTCTCATCCAGTGCGCATATCTTCGACTGCACCATCACTACACTTTCGGTGGTTTTGTTTCTCAACAGCGGTGATATCAACGTCTTGTTTAGGGGCCCCCCTGGGGGGCCCCCCGGGGGCCCCCGGGGGCCCCGTACTCCTACGGATGCCCCCGATGACTTTCTGCGAGAGCTGTTAACTGCGCTGCGAATTTTAACTCAAGTTGTGCGGCTGGTGCCGCTAGCGATGCACCAAAGACGAGCAAAGGTGAGCAGAAAAGCAATTGGCCTCGGAAACACCAGCACGGGGGCCCCAGGGGCCCCCGGGGGCCCCATAACACAAACGCAGGGGCCCCTGGGGGCCCCTTAGTGGCAATGCAAGGGCCACTAGGGGCCCCTAGGGGCCTGGGGGCCCCTTAACAGCAATGCAAGGACCCCTTGGGGGCCCCGAGAAGGGTGCAAGAGCGCTCATGGGGACAGGGAAGGGGCCTGAAGGGGGCCTCAAGGGGGCCCCAAGGAGGTTGAAGGAGGCCCCTAAGGGTCTAAGGGGTTTACGCATCACCATTACGCATACTAGCAGCAGATCTTTAGGGTAGCATGCATTAGGAGACAGGTGAAGATAGGAGGCGAAGAGACATTCTATTGCGTGCAGCATGAGGTGTACAGACAGACCATCCATCCAGCTGCGCTGGCAATGCTGCCGCTTCTGCTGCTGCTGTTGCTGCTGCTGCTGCTGCTGTCTGTGCTGCAGCTTCCCCGCGACGGGGTCGACTTCTCCCGTTTGGATTCGCACGATGACCTTTAAGAGTTTCTCTCAGTTTTCTATGGTTGTTGAGTACTCCTAAGGAAGTTATAAACAGAAAATACCTTTTTATGCGCATGCAGCAAGGGCTAGGGGGGCCCCAAAGGCAGCGTAGCAGGGGGCCCCCAACCCTCCAAGTGTCGCTCCAGCCCTCTTGCATCCTTTAGAAAGGGCCCCTACTATTTACGGGTTTGCCGGGGCCCTTCTGGGGGCCCCAGCAGACGGGGGTATTTGCAAGGATCAGACAACCTTTGGGGGGCCCCTCTTGGGGCTTGCGGGGTCTGTTTAAGGCGACTGTTGTCCCTCTGTTCATTGATATATATATATATATATATATATATATATATATTTTATTTATATATATTTTAGGGTCTCGGTCAATTGGCATTTA
>NW_013550024.1:2312-4015 GCF_000499425.1 Eimeria acervulina | reverse complement strand
ATCCGTACATCCAGCACTCACTTGGAGATTCGGCGGGCGTAGGTGTAATACAGAGGCAGCAAGTAGCGAACGTCTTGCACCGCGTAAGTCTTCATCCTCTGCGTCAGGGGCCTGAAAACAAGCATTCGTGCTAACCCTCTAAGCGTCAGCCATGAGTCCTAAATAGGACTCACAGCATTTTGAATTCTAAGCCCGAAAAAAGAAACCAGACACCTTGCGATACGCCATGGGCACGTACACTCGAACGAAATGCACTATTTCCTGGCACGCACAGCAAAGTATACCGCCCAACGCTCCAACCTGCGCCTCATCCCCTAAGCTTAAGGTGCCTAATCGTATGCTTGAGCCCCTATCTCTGCACAGCTGCAGTATAGCGCCACAGCCCAGACAAACTTTTAACCAGACACCCTGTGGCATACAGCCCTAAATCTGCGTCAGAAGAAGAAAACTGAACCGCCCAACTTTCCGTAAAAACTAAACTGCCCCCCCGCTGGTTACCTTTGGGACCAGTCGCATTTGCTCATGGCCACATCCTTTTGCACTCTGAATTCTACTTGGAGAACATTGCGCAACGAAAAGCCCCCCGGGATTCCCAGAAGTTTGGCGGCCTTTCCCGTATCAAACGCGTTGAGGATGAAGACGTTAAAGTCGCGCTGAGGTTAACACGCACGACATGTGCCATAACCTCGGATGGCTTGAGTTATATCCGCGCATGGGCGCAGGCGCTTAAGTGGACCGGGAACAGATGCAGTGCACGGTATGCACTTCGAAGTTTGGTCCGTTTTGGGGTTGCTGCCGTTCTTTATCCGGAACTGCCAGTGTATGCGCATGCACGCTGATGCTCGAAGTATTCATCATGTACATGTGCGCATGCATGTAAGAGCAGCTCAAGCCAACTGTCACGCTGCTGCCCCTGCAGCAGGATAAGTGGTGTATTGTTCGCACATTCGAGCTGCTGCATTCACGCCACAGTATCGACAGCTGCCACGTTCCTCGCGAATACCCTGACTGTAATGTTAATGTAACGCTTGCGCCTTTCAGAACCACATTCCACCCTATCTACTGCTCAAAGTTGTTCCATCTACCGTCAGTGGGCCGGCCAGTAGAATGCCTCACCCAATATTGCAGTGCAAGGGCAAATGTAAGGAATAGCTTCATAGCCGTAGAAATACCTTTCCTTGAAAAAAGACTCTTGTTCTATACTTGCTGCATTGACGAAAAATAACTCGATATCATTTCCGGTTCTTTCTACGGTGCTCTTCCCAGCGATTCAGATATAAGACCACAAACTCGAGAGCAAATCGTGGGAACCAACAGCGCAAAACCAAAGAAATTCTTACCAAAGTATAGTGAGGTAAAGCTCAAAAGATAGAGAGGTAGAGATCAAGAATTCTCTTGTCACCTGGCTTGATGCTTTCTCTATGAAAGGTAGGGCGGCCATGAAACGTCCTAGTTCACGTCGCGCACGCAGCCCAAAAATTCACGTTCATGTGTGTGTGTGTGTGTGTGTGTGTGTGTGTGTGTGTGTGTGTGTGTGTGTGTGTGTGCGTGTGCATGTGTGTGCGTGTGCGTGTGTATGTGTGTGTGTGTGCGTTCATGTGTGCGCGTGCATGCGCTTACCTGCAACCAGCCAACGTCATTTTCGCCGTTGTGCAAAACCTTGACAATAGCAGGGTTTGTAGTTATGACGTTCAGAAGGTGTA
>NW_013550024.1:0-2212 GCF_000499425.1 Eimeria acervulina | reverse complement strand
TTTTCGCCGTTGTGCAAAACCTTGACAATAGCAGGGTTTGTAGTTATGACGTTCAGAAGGTGTAGGTGCGGAAACAGGCTCAACGGGTCAACCAAGAATATTTCCTCATGCGTACCCAGCTGAATAAGAGATGTAAACCCCCGATAACTCGACAAAGAATGGTGCTCCACATCAATAGCGACAGCTCTGCATTTCTCTTCAGAGACAATCCGCAAAACAACCTCAAGAACCACACCTTAGTCCCCTTGCCACAGTCCTTCCACCCTACGGCCCTAACTGAGGAACACTGTAGCTGAGGAGACGGGGCGCACCCAAAGTCACGCCAAACATGAAAATACGCATGCAAGGGTTTTAATATGTACATAACTGTGGGCGCACTGGGTACAGATGAAAAATGCATATTCTCATGCGCGAACTACATAGACTCGCCGTCCTGACTGGAGTGGCAGTGTTCCGTCTCCAAGCTCTTTTCTATATGCATCTCATATATATTATGTGCACTAAAGAGGAGATAAAGCGATACAGCCCAGCTGACTAGACACCCGTTCTTCCTTCCAAGCGTAGGGCCAAATGAGACAGCAGTTCCAAAGGCGAAAATAACCAAAAACAAAGAAAACCCACGACACATTCACAGCAGCCACAAAAAAGAGGACGACAAATAACGAAGGAAGCGCAGAAACGACAAAGGCAATAAGAAGGAAAAACAAGAGGCGGGTCCTAACGAAAATCCCAACGGCAACAGCAGTCAAAAAATGTGCATATAAAAGCATACACAGGCAACGAAAAGCAATACAACAGGAAACCACAAACAACCACGACCAAGAAGAAACGAGACATAAGCAACGGACAATCGGCAAAAACAACAGCAACAGCGGCACAGAAACAGCTGACTGTCATTTGTAATCTTCGCAACCATTCCTTTCAAGTCCTTTAAGGTCATAACAAGGCGAGTCTTCTTGACAATTATAAAGGGGTTTTTGTCGGTGTCTTCTGCAGCAATACGAACAGATGATATGACGCGGCAAGCACCTACTGAGCGTAAATCCCCTCATCTCAAACTCAACAAAACAGAAAAAATAGACTCGGAAGAATGAGACGGAGCCGGTGTCAACCGTTTAGGTTCGGTTACGGGTCAGGTCCGCAGGACTTGAATCACATCTCCTCCACCTAGGGTTGCACGCAAGGGGAGTTTCAGTGTCAGGGGTTAGAATTCAAGGCTTTTAACCGTAAATATGCTCCTGCAGGCCACATCTCCGGAAGATGAGACCCTAAGTTATTGGTGAGAGGCTTGATTCTGCTTCTACTGTTCTGGAAGTACGGGTGTTCATTACAAGTTTGGCGTCAACGTCTCAATATCTAGGGACAATGATCTACGTTTCACCGTTCCGCTTATGAGTCTTTACGTTCAAACAGCGTGTTCATGGGAAGGTTCTAAGTGGGTTTACCAAAGAAATTCATCGTAGCCATCTGTATGTCTTGAGCACAGGGACAGAATCCTTGATGGCTTGCCTCGAGTCTCAGGAAGGCCCAGTAGGACAACTCGGGGTACTCTTTTCGTAATATCCGAGGAGAGTCTGTTGAAAGGCGTGCTGGATCCTCGGGAATAAACACGCAGAAGTTCATCGTTAAATCCTTCCACCCACTCTGAGGGAACCTGTCTAGAGGTTGCACGCCCTCTGCGACTGCCTCCCTCCACAACTTGTCAATGAAGTCCGGCGGTGTCGTCATATTCATTAATTTAAAAGAATCAAACACCAAAAAATATACATATTGTTCAAGTCTTAGTGCTGGTAAGAAGCGGGCAAAGTTCCGGTACTTCCACCCAGCTGCGGGAAACCTGAATTCAGCCCCCCTTCCGGCACTGCACCACCGGTGAACTCCACTGGCGAGGCACGAATTCGCCGCTCTCACTTAGTATTAATAGCTCAATTTGCTTATTATTTGCGCAAACCTGCTACAAAAGGTTTTAAGGCAATTCGAGCTAAGAGCATTTGTAGTTGTTTCCGCTCAACAGGACCGAATGGGTGGTCAGCAATGCAACGAGCTGTGGGAGGTTTGCCGCGAGGCCACACACACAGCACTGAAATGTATAGTTAACGGCCTATCAAAACGTGTTCTATGTATTCAAATGATTGACCCTGATCTTCCTCTCACCACCTATCGGCACACCCACCGTGCTACTTTCTGTAGCAGGGTCTGCAGAGCGTTCTTC
>NW_013550025.1:501-3068 GCF_000499425.1 Eimeria acervulina | reverse complement strand
TATATATATTATATTGCTGCCCCCAGGGGGTCAGGCTAGTGTTGGAGAATTACAAATTTGTTTTGCATGCAAATAAAATAAATAAAAATAAATAAAAATAAATAAAAATAAATTTGTTTTTAAAATATTAAATTAAAAGATGAGTAAATAGAAGAGTAAATAAAAAAGAAACTCCGTCGGTATTTTTTGTTCTTTTATTGCATGAATAAACAAAAGAGAATATATTATTATAATATTTTAACTCTATTTAAATTAATAAATATTAATTAATATTAATATATATTAATTTATATTAATCAGAGATGTACGAGTACAGAGGGATAGCGCTGTCTCTTCCTCTTCTTCATTGGGGTGTATGTGCAGCTCAGCGATGCATTATTTTCGTGTTTTTTGTTTATATTTTGGGCAAAATAAACTCAATTTATATATTTTTATGTTTTTAAAATATAAAAACGTGCAGAGAAACCGATAAAACTACAGAAGATAAAGCTAGCAGCAGCAAAGAGGTATGAACGAAGACGTGTATATATATGCGTCAGGTGTATGCACGCGACAGAGGCTTTAAAACAGTCTTTAAAACAATAAAAATAAAATTAATTTAAAATTAATATTCTTTTCACTGCAAAAAGTAAATAAAATAGGGCAAAACACCTTTATTTCAAAGCTAAATTCTGCTGCTGCTGCTGCTGCTGCTGCTGCTGCTATACCAGCAGCAGCCGCTGCCGCTGCCGCTGCTGCTGCTGCTGCTGCTGCTGCTGCGGCTCCGTCCCTCACCACTCGACTCCTCCCCTCGCTGCTACTTACCTTCAGCATTCTGCTGCTGTTTGCTGCTGTTGCATCTTCTGTTTCTTTTGTATTTTTTTGTGGTAGCTACTGCAGCAACATACACCTTTAAATATATACATATATCTATATATATCTATATTTTTATCTACACCTACCCTTCTATATAATAAGATGCTAGGCAGCAGCAGAAGACGCCTAGGCGCTGTTGCAGTGCTGTTTGCTGCTGCTCCTTTGCTGCAGACAGCTGAACTAAGTGCAGCAGCAGCAGATCTTCTCGATAGCAGCACTTCAAATAGCAGTTTGAATCCTCCTTCTACGATTAAGCTCCCACCTCAAGCAGCAGCAGCAGCAGCAGCAGCAGCAGCAGCGGCAGCAGCAGCAGCAGCAGAAGCAGATACTGCGGATCCAGAAGAAGAGCAAGAAGAAGAAGAAGCAGCAGACGCAGAAGCAGACTTAGGAGAAGCACTCGCAGATCTCTTCAGTGCATTGTTTGATAACTCACCAATCGCAGATGCAGTTGCTGCTGCCTTCTCACCTGCTGTCACTTCAGCAACAAGGAAGCTGCAGGAGCAGCAGCAGCTGCAGCAGCAGCAGCAGCAGCTGCTGCAGCAGCAGCAGCAGCAGCAGCAACAGATGCAGGAGGAGCAGCTGCAGCAGCAGCTGCTGGAGCAGCAGCAGATGCAGGAGCAGCAGCAGATGCAGGAGCAGCAGCAGATGCAGGAGCAGCAGCGGCAGCAGCAGCAGCAGCGGCAGCGGCAGCAGCAGCAGCAGCGGCAGCAGCGGCAGCAGCGTCAGCAGCAGCAGAAGCTGCAGCAGCAGCAGGAGCAGCAGCAGCAGCAAGAGAGAGAGAGAGAGATGACACCGTCTATGCTTAGGAGGCCGACTGAAGAAGACGAGGAGCAGCTGCAGCAACAGATAGAAGAAGAAACGAAGAAGCAGCGAGAAGAGGCTTTGCTGCTGCTTAGTCATGTCGCCCAGCAGCAAGGAGAAAGGCGAAAGCAGCAGAAGCAGCTGGCAGAGAGAGAGAGGGAGACGAAGCAGCAGCAAGAGGAGCTGCGTAGGCTGCAGCAGCAGCAGCAGCAGCAAGAGGAGAAGGAACAGCAGCAGCAGAAGAAAGAAGAGGAGGAGCGGCAGCAGCAGCAGCAAGAGGAGAAGGAGCAGCAGCAGCAGCAGAAGCAAGAAGAAGAGCAGCAGCAGAAGCAAGAAGAAGAGCAGCAGCAGAAGAAAGAAGAAGAGCAGCAGCAGAAGCAAGAAGAAGAGCAGCAGCAGAAGCAAGAAGAGGAGGAGCAGCAGCAGAAGCAAGAAGAAGAGCAGCAGCAGCAGCAGGGAGAGAAGCCGGAGGAGCAGCAACCTGAGGAAGAGAAGCAGAAGCAGCCAGAGAAGCCGGAGAAGCAGCAGCAAGATAAGCTGAAGGAGCAGCAGCAGCAGCAGCAGCAGCAGCAGGAAGAGGAAGAGCGCCCCCAAAGACCATCAACTTTCCGCAGGATATATGATAAAATTAAGGATGGTCTGTCTTCGGGTGTACGCAGAATCAGAGGATTAAGAGGAGACTAAACGCAGCAGCAGCAGCAGCAGCAGCTACGATAGTAGTAGCAGCAGCAGCAGCAGCAGCAGCTACGATAGTAGCAGCAGCAGAAGCAGCAGCTACGGCGGCAGCGTGATGCAACAACAGCAGCAGCAATAACAGCTGCAGAAGCAGCAGCTGCAGCAGCAACAGCTGCAGAAGCAGCAGCTGCAGCAGCAGCAGCAGCAGCAGCAACAGCTGCAGAAGCAGCAGCTGC
>NW_013550025.1:0-401 GCF_000499425.1 Eimeria acervulina | reverse complement strand
CTGCAGCAGCAGCAGCAGCAGCAGCAGGGGGTATAGAGGGTTTATTAATGAAGAGAGATTGCGTCTGTAGGAAGGAGCTGCAGCAGCAAAGAAAGAAGAGACAGATAAATAGACACAGGAGACAGCTGAGAAGAAAAATATAAAATTTTAATCAATAAAAGACAGCAGCGAGATGCTGCTGCTGCTGCTGCTGCTGCTGCTGCTGCTGTCTCTCTCCGCAGCAAGAAGAAGAACGAAGTTTTAAAATTAAAATTTTAATCTTTAATTTAATCGCATGCACTTGGAGGTGTTTATTATATATATATATATATATATTATGAATATAATTGTGTATATAATATATATAATATATATAATATAATATATATAGTATAATATATATAATATATATAATATATATA
>NW_013550026.1:2478-3118 GCF_000499425.1 Eimeria acervulina | reverse complement strand
ATATATATATATATATACATATATATGAATATATATATATATGAATATATATATATATATATGTATAAACATTAATAACTGATATTAATAAGGCAGATTAATGGAGAGGGTGAATAAACAACGTGCATACACCAGAAGACATTTATTTGCTTGACAAGGATTAATATGTAAACATATATATATATATACATATATAGATTATTAACTATTAATTATTTATTGTTTAGTGTTTATTATTGATTGTTATTATTATTTTATTATTATTATGACATACACATATACATACATATATACATATATGACTATCTATAATATATATATATTTGCACCCATATTTATATAATGCATGACATGCAAACAGAGCAGACGAGACTAAAAGAAGAAGAATAACAATAATAATAATAATATTATTATTATTATTATTATTATTATTATTTTTATTTTTAAAGAGTTAACCCTAAAATTTTTGTTTTGGGCTTTGCGTCGAACTCCATGACGTAATTTGGCAGCTGAGGCATTTTCCTACTTGCATGCAGCTCTAAGTCCTGAAGCAATAAAAAGAAATAAAATATATTTAATTTAATATATCAAGTATTATAATATATTCAATATAATATAATATATTTAATTTTATATATGA
>NW_013550026.1:0-2378 GCF_000499425.1 Eimeria acervulina | reverse complement strand
TTTATATATGACATAAATTGAAACCCGTGTAAATTTATACATATATATTATATATATATATATATATATATATATTCTACTTGCATGCAGCTCTAGGCCCTGAAGTAATAAATAGAAATAAAATATATTTCATATGATATATTTAGTATAATATACTTAGTTTAATATATGACATAAATAGACACGTGTATAAATATGTATAAATATATATATATATACAATATATATATTTCCTACTTGCATGCAACTCGAAGTCCTCAAGTAATAAAAAGAAATAAAATAAAATAAAATAAAACAAAAATAATATTTTGGTGAAGCAGAATAATAAGAAGGAGTTTTACTGCACTGCCCTATAACCGCAAATAAAAATAAAAAAATAAAAAATTAAGTAAAAAATTAGTATAAAACAAATATTAAAATGAAGCAATAATTATTTATTTATATATTACAGGAATAAATATAAAGTTAAACCTAAAATTATTTATAAACATAGCATAAGTTTACAGAGCCAAACTGATTTATTAATATATAGAAATAAACATAAAAACAAATATAAAAATAATTAGCAAAGATTAATTAACTAATAGAGTTATATTATTTAATAATAATAATAGTAATAATAATAATTACCTTAATACTCTTTAAATAGATAGTGCCGCTCCAAACATGAGGAGAAAGATAAGAAGAACAACAGGCAAATGCAGCTTTAAATAATAAACCCGCATGCAGCACAAACATTTGCGCCAAATTATCTTCAAATTTTTCTATCAAAGAAAAAAATTCACTCCACAGACTCATGCTCGGTAAATTAGAGTGATGAACAGCTGCAAACAAACAAACAAATAAATAAATAAATAAATAAATAAATAAATAAATATTATAAATATATTAATTAATTAGTTAATTAGTCTAATGAATTGATTAATTAATTTGTTTAATTAATTAATTAATTGATTTAGTTTAATTAATTGATTAATTAAATTAATTAATTAGTTAATTAATTAGTTAATTAATTTAATTACATGCATGCATGCATGCATGCAATTATATAAATAAAGGAACATCCTTATATGCATGCATGCATGCATGCATGCAATTAAACAAATAAACAAACATTCATGCATGCAAGCATGCATGTCCATTCAATAAACAAATAAACATGCATGCATGCATGCAAATAAACAGAGCACATAAACAATGAAGCATGCATCCATACATACATACATACATGCATGCATACATACATGCATACGACTAAACAAACAAAAAAACAAAAATTATATTTAACATTTTCTTTCAGCAGTAGAATTGAGGTGCATGCATGCTAGATAAATAAGCAAAGGAGTTGAAGTGCTGCTGTTTTTATCTACCTGAGTTGACGTATAAAAGAGTATATTTATCTCGAATGAAGGGATCCATAGTTTTAATAATATAAAGAAGTAAAAGAAGAGAGTCGTAGTTAGCTGCTGGAAAGACAGCAGCAAGAAAAACTATGATAGGCCTTCCTGAGTTATCGAAGCCAGAGGGATATATAAACTGCAGCTGCTGCAGCTGCTGCAGCTGCTGCAGCTGCAAACCCCCAGCATTCTCTCCTAATAGATTTGCTTCCCTCAAGTATATTTGATATAATGTTTCGCTGCTCTCGAAGCCGCAGTCGGCGCCTCTTCTCTGCATATAAACAACATATAAACAACATCGCAGCATTCAACCCATGCGCCACCACAAACCTGCTGCTGCTGCTGCTGCTGCTGCTGTTGCTGCTGTTGCTGCTGCTGTTGTGGAAATGCTGCATCTGTGTTGTTGCATCATTCGCTGCATCTGTATTACAGCTGCCTGGGTGTTGCTGTTGTTGCTGCTGCTGCTGCATCTGCGTTCTTGTTACTACTGCTGCAGCAGAAGCAACTGCTGCTGCTGCTGCTGCTGCTGCTGCTGCTGCTGCTGCTGCTGTGTTGATGACTTTCCTTGATGTTGAGTGCTTCTAGGCGTTTCTCAGTTTCTGTTTCTGTCTGTGCCACCATGAAGCTAACGTCATTTGAATGTATTAAATCTCTTTCATTATCGCTTTCTTGTTCTTCTTCATCTTCATCATCTGTGTCTCCAAGCCGCCTTAGCATGCCTCCAAACACAGGCAAAGGAGCTGCTGCTGCTGTCTCTTCCTCTCCCTCTTCCTCTGCTGCAGCAGCAGCAGCAGCAGAAGCAGCAGGAGCAGCAGCAGCAGCAGCAGCAGCAGCAGAACCTCTCTGAATCAAACGAATGCGTCGCTCTGCTACTTCGATTTCCCCGCTGGCATTGCCAACTTCGCGAGGCAGCAAAAAACGAGAATCCAACTGCACGCAAAATAAACAATTATATATATATATATATATATAATATATTAT
>NW_013550027.1:17546-42546 GCF_000499425.1 Eimeria acervulina | reverse complement strand
CTAAACCCTAGGGGTTTAGGGTTTAGATGTGAAGCCTAAACCCTAAACCCTAAACCACAGAGCATACAATAGTTTGTAGGGAGAGGGCGAGGGGGCAGTGGAGATGCCTCGCAGTGGCAGCCCTCCCATCAAACCCTAAACCCTAAACCCTAAACCCTAAAGGGTTATAAGGCGCTCCAAGAGCAAATTCCGTCTTATACAGCACATTCACATATCCCAACAAGCCCCCAGCTAACTAGCTAGCTAACTAGCTAGCTAGCAAGCTGGCTAGTTGGCTAGCTGCAAAGGCCCAGCTAGCTAGCTAGCTAGCTAGCTATCTAGCCAGCTATCGAGGCTATCGAGGCAGAGGCAGCCAGCTGCACTGGGGCAGACCCAATTTGCTTCATGGAGCAGCAGCTAGCCAGGCGTAGCTCGCTGTGTAGCTAGCTAGCTGGTCAGCTAGCTAGCTAGCTGGTCAGCTAGCTAGCTAGCTGGTCAGCTAGCTAGCTCGCTGGCTATCTATCTATCTATATATCATTCTAAATAACTAGCTAGCTATTTATAAATCGAAATAGCCAGCTAGATATCTATCTAGCTATCCAGCTAGCTAGCACTGTAGCTAGGTAGCTAGCTAGCTAGCTAGCTAGCAAGATAGCTAGCGATTTGTTGTGGAGAGGGTTTGATGAATTGGTGAATGATATGATTAGGAAGAAAAGAATAAAAGAAAGAAAACAAAGAGGGAGGCCAAAGCCGACAAACAACCCGACCAAACACCATCGACAAATTTACACTTCCGTAGTTCCGACTGTCGTGAGACATCGCTGCACCAACATAAACAAATTAATATAAATATATATTAATATAAATATTAATTAATATAAATATATATTAATATAAATATAAATTAATATAAATATAAATTAATATAAATATAAACAAATTGATATAAATATATACTAATGTAAATATAAATCAATATAAATATATATTAATATAAATATATATTAATATAAATATATATTAATATAAATATATATTAATATAAATATAAACAAATTAATATAAATATAAATTAATATAAATGTGAACAAATTAATATAAATATAAACAAATTAATATAAATATAAATTAATGTAAATATTAACAAATTCATATAAATATGAAGATATTAAGATACAGATAAAGATATTTATAACTGGAATTAAGGCAAACAAACAAATAAAGGTATTAGGATAAACAAATTAAGGTAAAAATATGATAAAGAAACGAAGATAAAGTAAGAAAGATAAGAGAAGATATAAAAGAAGACGCATGTATCTGCATGCATGCATAATCATAACTCTTAAATAAACGCCAAAAGCTGCACAGAATGAACAGCAGATACGTTGAAGCCGCAGCAGCAGCAGCAGCAGCAGCAGCAACAGAAACAGGCCCAGCAACAACAGCAGCAGCAGCATCAGCACAGCCAGCAGCAGCAGGACTAACACCAGCACCACCAGCAGCGGCAGCAACAGCAGGAGCAGCACTACCACCCGCAACAGCAACAGCAACAGCAGCAGCAGCAGCAACAGCAGCAGCAGCAGCAGCAGCAGCCTCACGTGCGTTGTCTCCTTGGAGCCAGACGGAGTGTTTGGGTACGACGACGAGTGAAGGCGGCTGTTGAGGATTTTCTGCTGGAGGTTGAGCAATGAAGATATCTCCTTCAACAGCAATAACTCTTTTGCATATAATGCACCCATCTTCAGGTGAATATGCTAATACAATATCACCCCTTTTAATAGGAGAAGGTCGTCTAAAGAACGAAGCCAAATGAAGGCTTAAACATTCATAAAGCAGCAAATCTCCTTGTTCTCTTATCGTCGGACTCATAGATAAACCACGAGCCTGAGGTGTACAGAGACATTCACACACTTGCTGCTATTTAAATTCTTTCTTATTTCCCTGCTTTTCTTTTATTCATTTTATTATAGATTATGCATTAGGGCCTATGCATGTAGGTACACATGCTTATGTGTGTCTATAGGTGGGTATATACACCTCAAGAGCTTAAACGCATTCAAATGCACTTTGTTTGCTCTGCGTATTCTAGGGGACGGGAGACCGGCATATGATTGCAAGTATTGAGGAAGGCAGCTAACAAAGTCCTCACGAAATCGATGGAGGAGATATCTATAGCAAAGTAATAAACTGCAGATTCTTGTGTTGGGGAACGTCTTTCCTTGTATTGCATGCATGCATGCATTTATGCATATCCGTTTGCTTGTGGGTCTATCTATCTGCACGCCTAGCTTGCGGATTAGCATCAATGAAGCCTTCAATCCTTCATTTAGATTCAAAAAGAAATACCTGTTTCGTAGAGGCGACGTAATTGTCAATGACATGCAGAGTTCCAAATGCAAAAGCAAAACGCCCAAGAAAAGAAATAAAAGTTCTGCCGCCTCTGTTCAGGCGTTTTGCAATGCTGGATACTCCCTCTAATCTTCTCATTTTTTTGCGGGAAGCGGCGTGCAAATCAAAGAAAATAATAAATTAAACCAATAAATAAACCCATTAAAACTCATTATTCATAAATATGCCGCCAGTTGCCCTCTTGCAGACTCCGCAATTCTGCACAGAATAGAGGAGGTGTACATACACCCCAGCAGGAAACTGCTGAAACACTGGAATCGAATTCCATGAACAAAAGAAGAAAAGCAACAATAAATAAGGACTTCTTTGCCTTTGAATTCCTATTTTTATCTATTTGATCTCATTTTCTTGCTCGAGATTCCTCAAAAGTTGCAGAGAAAAGAGCTGCAAATGTCGGTTGTTTCAGAAGTTTCCCGATAAAAGGCGGAGAAAAGAAGAAAAAATGCAACGATTAAGAAGCGGGAAAGTGGAAAGAAAGTCCTTTAAGGATCTTCATTTGCGGTTCCATTCGGATAGAAGACTTAAACTTGCAGAAAACTTGCTTAAAAAGATGTTTTTTCTGCAAGTTTCCACACATTTTTAGTGGAAATCGGTGAAATTCAACTTTTAAAAGGTCATTTCATAATTTTGCACGGTCTTCGTCTGCATGCGTACAGTTTCTCGGGGGCCCCCCAGGGGCCCCCATATCGTTGGGGGGGCCCCCCTGCCCTGATGTGCGTGAGTTCAATGGACGTCAAGACACTGATATACCCTTTAATTTATTTTAATTTCATTTTCCTTGCCTTTTACATCTCTAAGAAACACATATTTTTGCCTTTTTACCTCCTAAATTCCCTCTTTTTTCAGAGCTGCACATACACCCCACGATGTAGCCCATCAGCCAAACTCAGAAGTTCTTTTTTTATATTTCTTTTCCTGCAATTTGTTTTTTTCTTCAATAAATGGAGTTACGAACAGCCAATGCACAAACCCCTGAATGGTAACACCAAGGAGAGGGGCCCAGGGGGCCCCAATAGGGGGCCCCCCATTAGGGGCCCCCTAGGGGGCCCCCATAGCCGTGGAAGCTGCTGCAGTTTTAATATCATTTTTCTGTCTTTTCTCCTTCTGCTGCTGCATGAGGCCAGTGGAGCTGCAGCTGTTGCATACAGGGGCCCCTCTAACAGGGTGGTTTCTGAGGTGTATGTACACCTCAATTCAAACGAAAAGGCTGCTATCTCCGCAGGTTATAGAGAGAGAACTTCTATGTTTTCTACTGCATCAAAACAAGAAGCCAGAAGCTTTGCTTTTCTCGGTCTCTTCCCGCTGCAGCACGCAAGGTCTCATCCCAGCAGCAGCAGCAGCAACAACAACAGCAGCAGCAGCAGCAGCAGGGTGTTGCCAGTAGTGTATAAGCGTGTCTGCATGCGTTTATACGGTGCTCGTTCAAATCGTATAAACGGCAAGCGCCCCTCAGTGCTGTCTTCACCTTCTCCTTTTCCTGGTGCTATTCTTCATTTGCTGCAGCAGTGTTTAGGTATTCCTAATGCTGTATATACAGGGCAGCATGTGCGTCTGCCTATTACTCCTTCAGCAGATCTTAGTCTTGCAGGGGGCCCCCGGGGGCCCCCTCGACTGTACCCTCAGAAGCCTCTGCATCTCAATGCAAGGAATCTTTTAATGAAGAAGGGTCTCCCTCTCACAACTTTAAAATACCCCGAAGACGCAGAACAGCAGCAGCAGCAGCAGCAGCAGCAGCAACAGCAGGAGCAGCAGGAGCAGCAGGAGGAGGAAGAGGAGGGTGTACGTACACTGTCTGGGCATCGCTTAACTGTCGAGTACTTATCTAAGCAAGGCGATAAATATACAGAAAAACATAAATTCGGAGAAGAAGCTCCTTTATTTAAACATCATTTATTCTTCGGTAAACCCCCTTGGCCTCTTGAAGTTGCAGCAGCAGCAAAAGAATATAATGAAGAATGCAGACGCAATAATAACCTACAAGAACTGGTGCCCGAGCAGTGGATATGCGTAAACCCTAAACCCTAAACCCTAAACCCTAAACAAATATAATTTTATTATAAAGGCGAGGCAATGGGGCCTCCGCTGCTCTCCTTTAGATAACACAACAACATCTACTCAAGCCCTAAACCCTAAACCCTTAATCCAGTTAGCTCGAACATCATATATAATACAAGATAATATGAAGGGCAGAGGAAGCAGGAACAGAGGCGGCTGTAACCACGCCCTTCGTTGCTGCTCCCCTTGCTGCTGCTGTTGCTGCTGCTGTTGCTGCTGTTGCTGCTGCTGCTGTGATTTCGAGTGCTTCCTGTTTGGGGTGTATGCACAGGACACAATATTTTGCGATGACAACGGGATCGTAATGAGGATAAGAGTGAGAACCACTTAGCATCCACATGCACCGAGGGTTTAGGGTTTGGGGTTTAGGGTTTGGGGTTTAGGGTTTAGGTTTAATGAGATCTTTCTGCATGCAAAAAAACTGCTGTCCTTCTGAATCCTCCTCGCCCCCTTTATTTTATGTATTTGCTTTTCCGTCTACTAGCAAATCCTATGGTTGCGTTCTGCTAGGGTTTAGGGTTTAGGGTTTAGGGTTTGGGCGTGAATTTCTTGCTGCTGGTTGTGTTGTTCACGTTGTGCTTCCTTCCTTCTTTGCTGCTGCTATCTCTTTTTATTTATTTCTGCTGTTGTCTTTTCCGTTGTTGCTGTTGCTGCTGTAGCTGTTGTTGCTGCTGCTGCTGCTGCTGTAGCTGCTGCTAGTGATTTCCTATACCCCCTATTAACTGTATAACCCCTCCTTGCTCTTTGCTGCTGCTGCTGTTGCTGCCTGCTGTTGCTACGAATTCTGCTGCTGCTGCTGCTGCTGCTACAATTGCTGCTGCTTCTGCTGCTGCTGGTGTTTGTGAATATTCACTTACTATAGGAGAACAGTGCGCCTTATGGAGGCGAAGAAGAGCCTGAAAAAGGGGCAACGAGTTTAGAGTTATATAAAATAAGACAGAAGAAATTAAAAGAAAATCCTCCTCACCGCTTTGTTGTTACGGCGCCCGTCAGTCTCCTTCTTGGCTGTCTCCTTCTGTTTAATGAGGCTTTGCTTCTTCTTTTTCTTTTCTGCTTGTCTTTCTTTTACTTTGTTTATTTTTATTTTTCTTCGTCTCTTTCTTCTTTTTCTTCTTCTTTTTTTTGTTTTTCTTTTTGTTCTCTCTTTGTTTCCCCTTCTTTCTTCTCTTTCTTCTTTTTCTTCTTTTTTTGTTTTTCTTTTTTTTGTTTCTTTGTTCATTTTTCTTTTTCCGTTTCTTTTCCCCTTTCTTTTTCTTTTTCCTCGTTTTCTCTCTTTTGGTTTATTTTTCTTCTTTTTCTTCTTTTTCTTTTTCTGTTTGTTTCTTCTTCTTCTTTCTTTTCTTTGCTTGTTTGTATTCTGTTGATGTGTGGTCTCACTTTATCCTTTTGTTTTCATTTTTTTCTTTTTCTTTCTCCTTTTCCTCTCTTATTTGTTTAGGCCGGCTATGTTGCGAAGGCGGGAATAAAAGTACGTCAATACAAACACCTGAAAGTTTTTTCTTTAAACAAATTAAATAAATGCATTTTTATGAAGTTGTTGTCTCTGTAGTTTTGGGGGCTTCTTTTCGTTTATATAGGTTTTTAAATTACAGATAGCAGCTGTATGTTCATGCATACATGTTTAGCTGTACAAGTACTTAAGTATTTGTTTGTTCCGATAGCATTTATACGTTTATTTGTTAGGATAAATATATTTGCATACATTCGAAATCTAAACATATATATATATATATCTTTTTATTTATCTGTGTACAGGTATATATATGTATATTTATATATTTGTATATTTCAGAGTCCTAAATAATAATGCTCTGCATAATAATAATGCATGCGCACCACAAATAGAGGAAGCGAAACTGTTTATATTATATTATATTGTATTATATATTATATTATATTAATATTTATTTTATTTTGCGCAGGTAGGGATGCAGCTTCCTATGCTGAACGAAGAACAGTTGAGGAAAGTATACAATAATCATTTTGCACAACCAAAGAAATATAGAGAGCCTCTTCTTCTCCCGGATGGTTCTGTTATACCTTAAAAGAATAAAAAGAAATACAAAGAAATACAGAGAAACAGAAAGAAATGCAAAAGAAATTAAAAAGAAATACAAGGCCTATCTTCTTCTCCCTGATGGCTCAATTGTGCGTTGAAGCAAACAGAAAGAAGAATAAAAACAGAGAAATAAAAAGTAATAAAAAGAAATAAAAAGAAATAAAAAGTAATAATAAAATGCATCTCTGCCTCTTCTACTTGATGGTTGTGTTGTGCCTTGAAAGGAGAAAGAAAAAGAAATAAAACAAGTATAAAAATATTATTTTTTCGTTTCTTTCTTCTTTCTCTTCTTTATCATTAAACAGCAGAAGGCTGTTTATTGTCTTCTTCTATTTGTTTACTTCCTTTTGTCTCTCCCCTCTCTTCTGCACAGGCAGCAGCTAATATAACTCTTTTCTTTCTTTTATATCAAACACCCGACCCTTTGTCTCTTTTCAATTACTTTATTTCTTTATTCTTGTTTTTCTCCTCTTTCTATGCAATATGTATAATATAGAACAACTACAATAGCATATCTAATCCACAAATTATCGTTAATAATATATATGTTTATATGCTATTTTATATGTTATATCTGTTATATATTATACTTGTTCGCTCGCGGTGTATATTATATAGAGCAATTACAATAGCATATCTAAAGGAGAAATATGAATATATATCTAATATACACCATAAGCAAACAAGTTTAATAAAGAGCATATATATACATATATAATATATATATATATATATATATATTAGAAAACAAGTAAAGTGTATATTAGAGAATATACATTATTAGTGAACAACAGTAGCATAAAAGACAACTCAATAAAACAACTAAATCCATACAAGAAAAACAGCAAAAGAAGAGCAGCAGTATAATAGACAAATCTATTTAAAGTAAAGTTATATGCATTTGCACCTCTCTAAACAATAATGCAAATATAAAACATGCAGAAAACAACCAGGAAAATAATATTCGTCTCTCACGACTCCAATGAACAACTAATATATTACCTTTATATATATATATATATATATATATATTCCTTTAGAGGACAACTATGATGCATAATATGCAGCAAACAATAATATATTTAAAACACAAATTGAAAAGAAAAACAAAACTCCTTAGAAAATATCTCTTATACCTCCTGTACATACACCTAAAAGGGAAGAAGGGAGTCAACTATAAACTCTGCAACTCTAACTAATAATCGTAAATGTTGTTTAAATATAAACATATAATAAAAACAAATACTCCTCCCTCTCTGTAGCCTTATTAATCCTGAAAGGTATAAATGCTAATAGATATTGAACGGCAGCAGCATCTGTATAAAGTGGTGTTGCTGCTACTATTTCTTTTTGTTATTGTGCATTACTTTGTTTCTATTATCTATTTCAGGTGTATAAGCAACATAAAGACAACAACAAAAGATGAACAGCCACATTAAAGGGGCCTCCTCCCGTTATAATGAGTCTTGCAAAAGGAGACAGAGAAAAACAGAAGAGGAAGCTCCCTCTCCTATTCTCTCTGTCTGGCTTGAATAAAGATATTTCTTCTTTATTTAATAAATAAAGAAGAAAATCTTTAATTCAAGATACCTCTACTTAATTAATTTACTTGTGCTTCTTCTTATCCATACGGCGCTTATAGAACAACAATTCCTCCCCCTATACACCAAAAAAGCAGCAGAAACAAAAGAAGCCGACCCTCTTACAAAACAAAGACAGAGCAATCATTTTATTTTATTTTATTTTATTTTATTTTATTTTATTTGTTGCAGGAGCGTGAAGAGGATGAACGAGAAGATATACTTCGCTACACCCCCGCAGACTTCTGCCTGTTTCTCAGCCGCTAATAGACGAGCTGCTATAAATTGCATTTGTATTTGCAAGCAAACAGAGCGCCATTTGTTTTTATTCGCGGCTGTATGAATATATAAAATGCGGTGTACATTCAACATGAACAATGGGTGTAGTGAGTGTGTGCGTTTAGGTATTTGAGTGCAGCACTTTTGTTAGCGAAATTCTTTTATATAAAGACAAGAAAGATACTCGAAGATATAGAAAATGAAAATAACAATAATAATAATAATAATAAAGAAGAATATACTCACCTCCAAGATATAACCATCCGCACGCCCAACTTGGCCGGGTCTGCTGCTGATGCATGCAAGCAATCGGCCAGTATTGAATTGTTCTTCTAGAAGAGGATCAACCTTAGGTGTTCCCTTATTTCTTCTTTGTTCTTGAGCATACAGAGTGTGCTTTGACGGTGGCTTCTCCTCTCCTTCTCCTTGAGTCTTCTTCCCTATATCCAGGCCGTAGTACGAGCGAAACCTGCAAAAAAGAAAAAAAACAAATATCGTCTTTTCAAATGAAAACAACATAAACCAAACATTTATTCAGAAATATTCATCAAATGCAGCATAAAAACCAACAAAATTAGAGGCAAAATGAAGAAATTCAAGAAATATAAAAAATAGGTGCTGATAATAGCTGAGGTGTACGTACACCTCAGCTAACCCGGGTATGCACGTGCATGCATTGCTGCAGAATATTTGAATAGATACATGAAAATGAGGAGGAAAGCCGATGGATTCTTACCAGGCTTTGAATGGAGTTGCATCAATATGCACGATAGAGTTCTTGACGAGAGTATTTGTGCGGACGAGCTCGTTGTTAGAGGCGTTGTAAACCACATTCAGGATACGGGTCTTTCTTGCAACTTCTGCAGCAGAACAGGAGGGAAAGCACATATAAATACCACATTTTACTCTCGTATAAAACACAAAACATACTTCAATCCACCAGGTAGACAGGCCCGAGGTAAGAAACATGCAAAAGAACAGTTAAGAGCTGCTTCCAGACCCCCGCATCTCTTCGAATTGCACTCAAAGAAAACAGCAGAAGAACCCCAAATAGGAGAAATACACCTCAGAACGATGCAAGCATGAACGCATGCATGCGCGGAATTAGAGCCAGAGCATGCATGTATATTCTGCTGCAACGGATCGAGCAGCCCGAAGAGAAGCCTGTTGTATCTATTGAAAATATAATTCTCATTTTGCAGCTGTATGCAGCGGAGAGAAAAGCAGGAAATGAGCAGAAGAAGGAGAAGAAGGAGAAGAAAGAATGAGAAACAAGCTGATATGCTTGAGACTCACTCTGGCTTGCCCAGCAGTAGTTGCCTGTGTCTAAACGAATGGCCCTATGTTTAATATTTCCTCCTCTGCAGCGAACAGGCCGAACTCTTTTCGAGCCAAGTTTAGTTACTGCTGCAGGCCTCCCCAACTCATATTTTCTTTTCTTTTGATGAATGGGGAAGCGGCCACCCGTCTTGCGGTGCTTGTGCCTTCTGTCTCTTGAAATGCCCATTTTCAACTGGCTATACAAAAAGACAGAAGAAACAAATCCACAAAAACAAACAAAATACTCTCAAAATACTCAAACTCTACACACTAACCCCAAACATATTATACCCTAACGGACCCTGTGGGGGAGCAGCGCCCCCACAGCCCTGACCGTGCTGCATGCATGCGCTCAATGTCTCTTCTTGCAGCAGAATATTGCAAAAAAACTAAATTAAATATACTTTTCGTATATATTATGCATATTTTTACTTCAAAACAAATATTCTATTCTCCTGCAACTCGCACCACCTTTAGTAGCAACAGCGCCTGATGGCTGCGAACGCAGACTTCTGGTGTATATACACCCGAACTCCTTCTATGGAGAACTTGAGCTATATAAATCAAACAAAAGAAATAAGTATATAGTGCATTAACAGCCTTATCAGCGAAGAGTAGTTATTATAATGAGGATGAAGGGGCAGTACAGCCAAGCAAACATGTTCTATGGAGCGTAGTATATATGGGGTTCTTACCTGTATTACTACCTGCATGCATGCATGCATGCGGAGATGCTCTACAATCCTCTCGGGGCTTGTTCCTTGCTCGTACTTGCATGCGGGGTTGCTTTGCAGCTGGATATGTTCTAAGGTGTGCTACCTGTAGAAGAGGCTACCTGCTTTGGGGCTACTTTTCCTTTATGCCTTTGATTGCTCTACAGCTGAAGTTTGAGGAGCCTCGCTACGCTTCGTAGCACCGCATGGCTAATAGGCAGCGATCTCTGTTTCCACAGTTGAGTAGCCTGTTCTATTTCCCTGAGCACAGTCATGAAGGCATCTGTTTGCAAATGCAAGGGGTAAGCGCACTCTGAGATCTTCTCCCAGAAGTCGCTGTCAAAGAAGCAGCTAGCTTCCTCTTCTCGTATACTGAAGGCTTATTAAGATTATTATCAAGATCTGTCTTGATAATAATCTTAATAAGACCCAAAGAGATCTGTCTCTTTGGGTCTAAGCCACCAGTGGGTTGGTGCCTCCTCGCATGTGAACATGCATAATATCGGCATCTCCTTTGCAGGAAAATGTCTTCACCTCGCGAATAAAGAAATACCTTCGCCTTTGCTCCCAGTCCAGATCTGACGGGTGCCGAGACTACGGGACAGTAGAGAAGCTCCTTGCATATCTTTAGTTGTGCCTCCCTTCTCAAACTGCATGCGAAGGGCTACAGTTGCCATTAACATCCTACGAGAACGGGTGGCCCAGTAACAGTGTTGATTTTATCTAACCAAGATTAGATTAGATAGATGAAATATATCTAGTATAATCTAATTCGATTAGATATATTTTATGTATCTAATCTAATCTTGTTTTTTCATCACCTTTCCCGTGCATGCGCTGTGATGTATGCCTATAATTCCCAGGCCGTTAAGGTAGCAGGCTTATGCTAAAACTGAGAAAACCTAGCGAAAGAAAACTTGTACTTCTCGATCTACAGCTCTATCGATTGTTTGCCTTTTGTAACAAGTGCCCAGTGGCCGTCTCAGAGCCTCTATATCAATTGTTGATCGCAGAGTAATCTCTCGGAGGAAGGCAATACTGACTGGCTTAGCCGCGAAGAAGGAAATAAGAAGTAGTAGGGTGGGGATTGGCATGATAATGGAGCACTTATTCAACATCATGCAAGAAAAAGGGAGCCTTCTCCCCCGTAGCTAAGGAGGGCGAATATAAATTAGGATATAACGTCAATATACACCCTGTAAATATAGGGGCCTAAAAGCCACGAAGCTTGAACAGGAGGAAGCTGATGAATTCGGCATACAGAAAGCCGGCGGCAGGTTGTAAGAGGCCCATCTGCTTGACTTGCAATAAACAAAGTCGCACAGCGAGTGAGTGCAGACGTCTAGGAAGAGCTCAGGGAGTGGGGCAGCGAGAATTGTGAGAGTACCGCCAGGGGAAACCACAAAAGAAACGAGGCAGCACCCTAAGCCCCCTACAAAATGCGGCGCAGTGATAAGAAAGAAACAAGCGGCAGCCCCACCAGCATACTCCCTTAAAGTCAGCTCTTTGCGTATCCAGGCTCGTATTAATGGTCAGGAGTTGGTAGCTGTACTGGATATCTGTTTTGAAGCGAAAATGATACCTGAAGCCTCTGCAATTAGGTGCAATCAGATTGCTTATTCATATTAGCTTGCGCAGAGCCTCTCCGACTTTGTCCAGCAGCTGGTAGCAGACAGTACACCCGAAATAGCAAACTAATGGCGTGAAGTGCGGGCTCAGCTCTGAGTTGGCTCATGTTATCTTTTTAAAGGTTTTCTAGATAGAGCTAATTCACCAAGGAATAATCTTCGGTATGAAGCCCTATAGCTCAATCGATGTCTCCTGCAACTGCGTGTCTGTGCGGGGATTGCATCCATACTCAAGCGGCTGCTTAAGTATGGAGACTGAGACATTGGGAAGAAGAGAAGGTGCAACAAAAAAGAAAAAAATTTTACTCTAAATGAAGAGGGTATCGACAACCCGAAAGGCCTTCAAAAGATCGTCTGTCAGAAGCAATCCCTCAAAGAAAACTAAGCGTTCATCTTACTTCACTGAGAATTCAGACAAGCGTGGACGAGCGCAGAGCTTCAACCTTATCTTGAATCTGCCGACTGTCTGTCCTGTAGAGGGCCCCATATCTCCCTATATACGGGTTCACCGCCACCAGCACAACACATTCCCCTTTCTCTACCTATAGCTAGCTTGGCGCTGATGCCGATAAAACCTTAATTTTTGTATATTTTATATCTTGTGCATTTCTGTAGGGCAGGCTGGACCCCTGCCTCATGCTCCCAGAGATGTTTGAGTGCTGGAGGCGGTTTACAGGTGATAGTCAAATAGGCTGAACATTTCGCAGTAAGAAGCGGCACCCAACTTAAGTGAAGAGCACAGAGAACCGCACACGTGTGCAGCAACGGGAAGCGAGTCAGCAGCAGCAGCAGAAAATAGAAGCGGCAGCAGGACCTCTGTCAGGAGGAGCGGAAGAAAACAAAAGCAGCAGCACCTCTAGATGCCGCTCCCCACAAGGCCTAACGCCCCACACCACCTCGTCGGTGATAGGGGCTACAGCCACTCTAGCTACCGTCTCGCGCTCCTTCAGTGCATCCATCTCCTTTGGGGACGGTAGCATATCAATGAATGTGCTGCTGCTGGGGAGAAGAAGAGGAGGGAAGTAGGAGAAGGAGGGAAGGCGCAAGTGCAGCAGCCCGTCTCTGAAGTTGGCGGTTGTGTTTCTCCTTGTGTGGAGCTGGCTGCTGATGGCCGCATCAGTGTCTCGCAAATATCTACAATATTCTAGTATATGCAAAGGAAGAGGGGGTCTTATACTAGCATCTGAGTTTTCCTTTCAGCAACAGCTGCAGCAAAACGTATTGAGCCGTATAACCCGCCCCTTCTCTTACGTAGCAACTGCATGCCCCTGGGTTGCTGTATTCAGCATGCTTGGAGAATAGAAGCAGCAATCTATATTATATTATTTTTAGTATTTTGAATATTTTGCAGCTCACAAGCCACTCCTCTTCTAATATCAAATCAATCGATACCCGCCACCAGCTGCAACCGAGCTAAAGGACTTACAGAAAAATATTTTTAAAAACAAATAAACATCTCTTCTCTAAACCCTCAGTGTTCTGAATACAGCGGCTGCAGGGCCTGGTGCTGGTGGATAAGTACATGGTGCTGCTGCTCTTGCTGCTGCCGCTGCTGCTGCTTCGTCTCTTGCTGCTGTTGCTGTTTTTGTTGTTGTTGTTGTTGCTGTTATTGTTGTTCAGGCTGCTGTTCAAACGTGCTGAGGAAGTTGTTTGAATTTGCCTTGAGATATTCTGCTGCTGTTTATCCTGTTGCTGCACGTGAGAGGCGTGGAGGCCTTCATCTTGTTGTTGTTCTTTCAATTAGTGTTGCAAGGGGCATGCATATATAAGCACAACCACCCCCCCCATCGGGTGTCTGCACTAACAATAACATTGTATGTAATTGCTTCTGCTTGCATGCGCGGTATCTACTGTACTGTAGCTAAGGAAATGTTATATTGTATACAGACGCAGCTGAATCGAAGCCGCTGTATGCACCATAAGGCATTTTCAAATTACTGGCGTTGTTTTGTTGTTATTACAAAAAATACCCTATAAATATTTACACCTTTTTAATTTATTTACTCTAAAAAAAAACCTTCTCCGTTGCTACCTCTTGAATTAGAGGTCAATATTCTAATAGAAGAGCATAAGAAGTGAGGCGCTGTATATCTATAAGCCCCAACAAGATGCACGTATGCATGCAAAAGGAGAAGAACAAATGAATTAATATATAAAAAAGATTATTGTAAAAACTATTCTTCTTTCTTTATATAACAACAACCTGCAGCTCTCTGCTGCTGCTTCTGCAATGGCGCGGCTGCATTACTGAGCAGCTGCAGCCCCGTCTTAATATATCTTGTTTTTATTCTATTTTCTTTTTGAAAATAATCTTATTGATATTAATACTCCTAATTATTATTGTATTCCTCACTTTTTCTTTTTCCTACAATGCAGTGCGTGACAGCCTTCAGTGTCGGTACACCGCAAAACTCGAGGAAGCAAACCAGGAGTATCTTCGCTCTCCTGGGTTATATTTCTGCGTTTTAATGTTTAGAAGCATTATTGATTGTGTTTAAATTCATTCTCTCTTCATTTATTCCCTTATTCATCCCAAGAAACCTACGGAAACCCAACAAACGCATCGTGACCGCTCCTCCGCCTGCACTGTTCTTGTTTGAGTATTAAGGGTTTCTTTACGCATATTGTCGTCGTTTTAGAGTTTATTTATTCTCTTTAGATATTCTTTTTGGGGTTTTACCGTTGGTTTCTCTATTGGAAGCCTCCTCCTCTTCCTCCTCTGGTACTCGTGGCGCTCTTTGTTTCTGCGAGAATTCTTCTCTTATATTCTCATTGAACTGTATCTAGTGCTGCAGCAGCCTATATTAAGGGTTTAGGGGCCCTTAGGCTGCAGGGGGGGATGGGTTGGGGCTACGGGGGGCCCCTCTGGGGCCCTCCCAATGTGCGTGTGAGTAGGTGGTGGATGTATATAAGTTTGATTTTGTTTTACATATATTGCTCTCTTCACGTTGTTCTTCTGTCGCATGCAGCCCCAGCCCCAGCTAAAGAAGAAGCAGAGCCGTACACTGCGGAGAGCCGCTGGGGCCGTGCAGTAAGACAGAAGTGGGAGGAGAGCTCTTACTCTACATATCTACGTCAAGAGATACAGGCTTCAACATCCTTTCATTTCTGGGTTGATTTATTTAAAAAGCATTTGCCTCAAAGGGTAGACAGAGAGAGAAGACGACAAGAAAAAAGCACAAGAAGAGCTGGGGCACTTGAGCTAGGACATAACAACAGGCCTGTAGGAGACCATCATCTGCAGCAGCAACAGCAGCACCAGCACCAGCACCAGCAGCAGCAGCAACAACAACAACAACAACAACAACAGCATCATCATCAGCATCATCATCACCATCAGCAGCAGCAGCAGCAGCAACAGCAGAAGAATAAAAGCACAAGGAGGCCCCGTCCAACACCAAAGTTTGCTGTATATGAAGAGTGGGTAACTTCATATAAAGAAGACCCGTTTAAAGGCATATTACCCCTCCCTTTACAAAGCCATATAAAGCCTTTAACTTCAGCAGATACAGAGAGAAAGGAGACAATTTTGCTACAGCAGCTTGAAGAAGAAATCATGTTGGGTTCTTATCGCACTCGTTTTATGCACCTTCGGACGCTTACATCAGATAATCATAAACGCGTCTTTACAGGAGAGCCTCCAGGGGCCCCCCAGGGGCCCCTTGGTCAGTTTCAGCTGCAGCAGCAGCAGCAGCATGAACTTGGAAGCAGCAGCAGCAGCAGCAGCAGCAATGCCCATCCACCATGGGGTGGGGGGCCCCCTGGGGGTCATAATATAGGGGGCCCTATTGAGGGGCCTCTGCTGCTTGATGTAAACCCTAAATCTTTTCGGCTGCCTTGGTCTGATATAGCTTATCAAGAGTACCTCCCGCATATTAAACAAGCACCGCACTCATCTTCTTTAGTTTGTCGTTTTACTCAGGAAATTGAAGAAGCCTTAGAGCTGCTTGATAGAGAGCTGGCGCTAAGGACGGCGTCTGAGAACCATCAAAGACTCCTGATGCAGCAGCTTACAGGTATGAATCCTGCTGCTGCTGCTGCTGCTGGGGCTGGGGCTGGGGCTGGTGCTGCTGCTGGTTCTGCTGCTGGTGTTGCTGCTCCTACCACTCCCCCAGTTACAGGGCCTTCGCCTGCTGCTCCGGCTGCTGCAGCAACAGTTGTAGCTGCAACACCAGCAGCAGCAGCAGCAGCAGCACCCCGCCCAGACAGTATCGCAAGTACTGTAGCAACGGTACAGGGGACAACGCCTATCAAAGCAGCAGCAGCAGCAGCAAATGCAGCAGCAGCAAACCCCAAGATACTAGGCCCCTCACCCCGCCCCAAAGGGGTTGGAGGAGGGGGCCCCACGGGCTGACAGAAGCGGAAGCAGCAGCAGCAGCAGCAGCAACTGCTGCTACCCTAGCTGCCGCTGCTGCTGCTGCTGCTGCAGCGCGTCGCAGCAACCGGCAAGAGATGACAATGGGGGGGGAGGGGACTGTCTACGCATTGCTCCTATTGCTAATGTTGCTGCTGCTGCTGCTGCTGTTTCTTGTTCGCACCGAGCAGCGACAGCAGCAGCGGCAACAGCGACAGCAGCAGCAGCAGCAGCAGCAGTGGCAGCGATAGCTTGGCTCAGTAGGAGTTGCACAGCTCAGGCGGGCTGGCTGCTGCTGCTGTAGCAAAATGCCAGCAGCAGCAGCAACTGCAGCAGCAACTGCAGCAGCAGCAAGCGCAAGTCGTTAGCTGCAGCGGCGGTTGCTGCATGACTGAAGGGGGAGGAATCCCAGCTGTCTCGTTGAGGCCCTCAGGTTTCGGAGTGCTGCTACGAGGCCCCCCTGGCTAGCTGGGAGCCACCGCCACCGCTAGCTAGCTAGCTAGCTAGCTAGCTAGCTAGCTGGCTGGCCTTATGGGGACTTATTATCCCTGCCACAGCAACAAATTTGAATCGAAGGTTTTTCGCGCTGTGTGGAAGCCAGCGGTAGGGCGCTGAGGTAGGGCTTAGAGTTCAGTGCTAGGGTTTAGGGTTTAGGGTTTAGGGTTTAGGGCCAGGGTGTAGAGTTTACGGTTTAGGCCTAGGGCGTAGGGTTTAGGGTTTACGGTCAGGGTTTCGAGTTTAGGGTTTAGGGCCAGTGCTTGGAGTTTAGGGTTTAGGGTTTAGGACAGCTAGCTAGCTAGCTAGCTAGCTAGCTTGCTGTCCTAAACCCTGTCTCCCCTTGAGTTTTTAAAAGAGGGGTAGCAGACAACAACATAAAGGAGTGAACCCTCGCGAGTCTGCATCTAAATAACAACACAAAAACTGCGGCCTGCTAGGGGCCCCCCTAGGGGCCCCTCTAGTGCTGCTCCTGAAACCCTGGGGGCCCCCAGGGGGGCCCTGGGGATGTTATCCTCCTCCCTTTCGTTAGGGGCCCCCATCAGCAGCAGCAGCAGCAGAAGTGAGGTTAATAAACCCAATCTTTAGTTGCTTTAGATGCGGGTGTTATATGAGGCAAAGCAATATCTTTCAGTGTTCAGACATAAAAGCCTTCAAGCACTCTCCAGGGTACAGTAACGGGAAAGGGGGGCCCCCAGGGGGCCCCCCAGGTTCCCCAGGGGCCCCGAAGGGCTACGCAGGGGGCCCCCAAGGGCCTCCCAGGTTCCCCCTTGAGGGGGCCCCCCAGGGCACCTAAGGACCCACAGGGGCCCCCAAGGGGGCTCCCCCAGGGCCCCCAAGGGGCCTCCTTAGGGCGGCTAAGAGGCCATAAGGGGCCTCCACGGGGCCCTAAGGGGCCCCCAGTATCCCCAAGGGCCCCCCAAAGGGCCTCCATGTTGAAGCTTTCAGGAAGGGGGGCCCCATGAGGGGCCCCTCATGAGGGGCCCCTCATGGGGGTCCCCTTGTTATTATTATAATAAAAGGCAGTAAGAGAGCGCCTCCTTTAGAGGGGCCCCCTTTGCAGCGCAGTTTTAGGGGCCCCTAAAGGAGGGGGGCCTCTCAGCAGCATCCGGTGATACAGCTTCCAGTAGCAGACTCTTCAACCTTCCTGTAGCTGCTGCTGCTGCTGCTCATGCAGCAGCAGTTGCTGCTGCAGGTGCCGCAGGCAAAGCACTGATCCGGAGGGGAGTTTTCTAACTCTGCTGCTGCTGCTGCTGCTGCTGCTGCTTCTGCTGCTCCTGCTACGAATGCGCTGCTGGCGGCTGCAGCGCTCAACTCTTGTTGCAGCTGTTGCTGCTGCAGCAGGAGCTGTTGCTGTTGCTGCTGCAGCAGCAACAGCTGTTCGAGTTGTTGAGGGAGGACGACGACTTGTTGCTGCTGCTGCAGCTGCTGTTGCTGCTGCTGCTGTTGCTGCTGCTGCTCTGTTGGGGGTGGATAGGCCAAGACCCACACAGGGGCAGGGCCTTCCATGGCAGTTGCTGCTGCACCATCAGCAGCAGCAGCAGCTGCTGCTGCTGTTGTTGTCGTCTCTCCTTTAGCAGCAGCAGCAGCATAAAACTCCGGAGGTAAATAGGCTTGTAGGCTGTTAGGATCTCCTTGCTGCTGCAGCATAAACTCGTATTGCTGCTGCTGCTGCGTCCAATGCTGCTCCTGCTGCTCTTGCTGCAGCACCTCCCCATCCCCCTGCTGCTGCTGCTGCTGCTGCTGCTGCTGCTGCAGCATGTATTCTTCTACAGCTTGTCTCACTCGCAGCTGATCTTCCAAAGGCAAAGACTCTAGAGGTACAGGTGCAGCCTCAATTACCTCACCCGATAAGTAAGGGGCCCCTAGGGGGGCCCCAAGGGGGGCCCCTAGGGGGGCCCCAAGGGGGGCCCCTAGGGGGGCCCCTAGGGGGGCCCCCAAGGGGGCCCCCAGGGGCCCCGTAAGAGCACAGGGGTCACCTTCGGGAAGAGGACCCCCCCAAGTGGAGTTGATGATATAGGCTGCTTCCTGCTCTTGCTGCTGCTGCTGGTCTTGCTGCTGCTGCTGGTCTTGCTGCTGCTGTGAACGGTAGGTGAGGAGGGTAGCTCTGCTGCTGATATCTCTTGAATCTAAGCTTCTGTTGCTGCTCCTGCTGCTCCTTGCTGAGGCGACGCAGCAGTAGGACATCTTGCTAATGCTACACTGCTGTTGCTGCTGCTGCTGCTGCTGCTCTTGCTGCTGCTGCAGCTCTTCGGGTTGCAGCGCAAACGTAGTCAGAAACTTCTCTGAATTTGCTGCTAAAGAGGTCCTCCCGCTGCTTGCCGTGTTAAGACGCTGCTGCTGCTCATCCTCCTGCTGCTGCTGCTGCTGCTCTTGCTCCTGCTGCTCTTGCTGTTGCTCCTCTTGCTGCTGCTCCTGCTGCTGCTCCTGCTTCTGCTCCTGCTGCTGCTCCTGCTGCTGCTCCTGCTGCTGCTGCGGGTAGCAGGGAGGTGCAAGGCATGAGGCCTTCATTGAGATCCAGCAGCCGATGCCTCTGGCAGCAAAACCTTTGTCTGCTGCTGCTGCTGCTGCTGCAGCAGCTTCACAGCCCTCGGGTGCCTGGAGAGAGTAGTTGAAGCACAAGCCGCTTCTGCTTCTGCTGCTTCTGCTGCTTCTGCTGCTGCTTCTGATGCTTCCTTCAGCTTCAATGGATCCCCCCAGGCATACTTCTTGCTCTTGCTGCTCCTCTGATGCTGCTGCTGCTTCTGCTGCTTGGGCTGTCTCTTCAACGACAATCACTGAGATGTCTCTGCTGCTTTCTGCTCCTGCTGCTTCTGCTGCTTCATCCGTCTCTGCTTCTGCAGCAGCAGCTTCAGCAGCTGCTGCTTCAGCAGCTGCTGCTTCAGCAGCAGCAGCGGCAGCAGCAGCCTCGGCAGCAGCAGCAGCAGCCTCACGCCTTGCTGCTACTTTTGCTGTTGCTCTTGCTGCGATCTGGAGGGCCTTTGAGGAGACGCCGCATGTGGCTGTGAAAGAGTGCTCAGAAGATGAAGGGGATAGCATGATTTGCTGCTGCTGCTGCTGCTGCTGCAGCATCTGAAGGCGCAGCTGAAGCTGCTGTTCTTTTTGGCTCAGCTGGAGATATCTTTCTCTTTGCTGCTGCTGCTGCAGAATGAGCTGCTGCAGCTGCAGCTGCCGTTCCGAGTCGCTCCCTGCCTGCTGCTGCAGCTGCTGCAGCTGCTGCAGCGACGTCCTATGCTGGAAGTTGATGGTTATTGCTGTTTGCTGCGAATCCTGTGAGGCCTCTCTGAAGAGGCTGCATGCTGCGCTGCAGCTGACAGCAGCAGGGGCGCAGCATCTGTCTTGCTGCTGCTGCAGCTGCAGCTGCTGCTGCAGCTGCTGCTGCAGCAAGCGCTGCTGCCGCAAGATTGCTGTTTGCTGCGGTGTATGAACAGGTGGATAGAAGGCAACTAGCCTCCTCTTTTCTTTGTCCTTTCTTACTTGAGCTTGCAGCAGGACAAATCTAATTGCTGCTGCACCATCTGAGCGAGGTGTTGTTGCTGGGCTGCTGCTGCGAGACGGCCAGTGTTCACTAGCAGCAGCAACTGCAGCAGGACCAGCAGGAGGAGCAGCAGGAGCAGCAGGTCTTCTACCGACTCTCTTTGCTTTCAACACCCTCAGCTTAATAGGTACAACAGCTGTTTTGCTGCTGCTGATAGCTTGAGGTGACAGCTTATGCGGGCGCTTCACTTCGCAGACTTGCCCTGCTGCTGCTGCTGCTGCTAGTGCTGCTGCTGCTGCTTCATCTCCTGCTCCTGGTGCTGCTGATGCTGCTCCTTCTTCTGCTGCTGCTGCGCCTTCTGCTGCCTCTGCTGCCTCTTTGTCTTTTGCTGCCCCTGCAGCAGCAGCAGCAGCAGCAGGCAACTTGCTGAACCAAGCAGCAACACCTCTCAGTAGACCCTCACCGACAGATCCCTTCTGCTTCGCTTCCTGCTGCTGCTGCTGCTGCTGCTGCTGTTGCTGCTGTTCCTCGAGCTGCAGCTCCTGCTGCTGCTGCTCTTGCTGCTGGAACTGCAATTCGTGCTGCTGCTGCAACTGCTGCTCCTGCTGCTGCTGCTCCTGTTCTTGCTGCTGCTGAGTGTGGGGGGCCCCGTGGACGGGGCAGCAGGCAAGCAGAGTAGCAGCAGGTTGCTGCAGGGCTGTCATCAGTGTTTGCTGCTGCTCATCTTCGTTGTTGTTGCAGCAAATGCAGTATATAGGACCCGAACTCCAGGGGCATGAATACACATTGCTGCATCCTTCTGTGCTGCTGCTGCTTTCCTGCTGCTGCTGCTCCTGCTGCTGCCCGTCTTGCTGCTGCGCAGGCCAAAGCTGCTGCTGCGAGCCGATGCCCCACTGCTGCTGCTCCTCAGGAACCCATTGCTGCTGCTGCTGCTCCCACTGCTGCTGCTGCTCCCACTGTTGCTGCTGCTCCCACTGTTGCTGCTGCTCCCACTGCTGCTGCTGCTCCCACTGCTGCTGCTGCTGCTGCTCAGGAGTCCATTGCTGCTGCTGGTCCCATTGCTGCTGCTGCTGCAGATCAGCCTGCTGCTGCTGTTGCTGGTTTCGCTGTTGCTTGTTTTGAGTTTGCTGCATCTGCAGCTGCTGCTGCTCTTCACCCTGCTGTGTGTTGTTATGAAAGGGTGCAGCAGCGGCGCCGTCAGCAGCAGCTGCTGCTGCAGCGTTTGTTGCTGCAGCAGCGTTAGAGGGATCGTTTGTATGCTGATGCGCAGCAGCACCATCAGCACTATCACTACCAGCAGCAGCAGCAGCAGCAGGAGAAGCAGCAGCAGCTGCAAGAAGGGTGTTCGCGAGGTTTTTGTTTTGCTTTGTCTGCCAGTTGTATGCTACAGCTCTTCTTGTTTCTTTATCTTTTTGCTGCTGCACCTGCAGCAGCTGAAAATGAAGAGTGCCTTCTTCTATAGGCGTCGGCGGCCTTACTGTCTGTTCTATTATTTTTACTGCTTTCTTTGGTTCTCGGTGCAGCAGCCGCACCTTCACAGGGATAATCGGTTTGCTGCTGCTGCTGCTGCTGCTCCATTGCAGGCTGTTGGGGCATCTGCGCGGCAGTCGCCTAATATAAACATCTTCTGCTGCTGCTGACAGCCCCACACGAGATGCAGCAAACTCTCGTCGTACTTTTAATGCACAAGGGTTGTTGCTGCCTCCTGCAGCAGCAGCTGCTGCTGCTGCTGCTGTCTGTGATAGGGAGGCAGCGTACGGCTCCATCAACTCAAAGCGACCCGAGGAAAGGAGACGCAGCGGGCGGCCCTGAGAGTCATAGTACAAGGACCTACCTTCCTGCTGCTGCTGCTGCTGCTGCTGCTGTTGCTGCTGCTGCTGCTGCTCCTGCTGCTGCAGCTCTTGTTCCTGCTGCTGCTGCTGCTGTTCTGGCTGCTGCTTCTTCAGCTTCGTTCCTGCTGTGCCATCTGCTGCACCTCTTGCCGCCGATTTGCTGCTCTTTTTGTTTGTTTTTCTTTTTTCTGTCTTCAGTTTGAGTTTATCTTTTTTTTGCTTCTTCTGCTCTGTCTTATCGTTGGGGGCCCCCTTCGTCCGCCCCGCTCGGGGGCCCCCTGCTGCTGCTCTGGTGGCTTTTGCTTTTGCTGCTGATGCATGTCGAGACTTTCTCTTAGCCTTGTGCTGCTCAGCAGCAGAAGTTTCTGTCTTCAGCTGTACAAGACTGGTGCTGCTGCCTTGCTGCTGCACCGGCAGAGAGGCATTCATAGACTGCACTGAATCAGAGGCCCCCAAGCCGCTTCCCTGCTGCTGCTGCTGCTGCTGCGGGCTTTCAGGGCAAACCATAAGAAATTTATCATTAGCAGCGGGCCTGTCTCCCCAGCAGGCAAGAGACAGGGGGCCCCCCAGGGGCCCCTCAAGTGAGTCTGAGTTGCTGTCACTCCATGAATCCCAGAACTCGGCCACAGGCCTTTTGGCCGTGGGGTCTGCACGGGACATGCTGCTGCTGCTGCTGCTGCTGCTGCTGTTGCTGTTGCTGCTGCTGTTACTGCTGCTGCTGCTGCAGTTGCTCCTGCTCCTGGTGTTAAAGCTGGTGTTGTCGCTGCTGCCGCTGGTTTATTTGCTGCAGCGCCTGCTTTAAACGTAGGCTCTTAATAAAAGATGAAGGGGAGAAGGAAAGGAAGACGACAAAGACTGGGTCTCGATGACGCTGTCCCGTGGCCGGCTAGCTGCCCTCTGCGAGCCGGGGGGCCTCCTGGGGCCCCAGGAAGGGCATTAAAGTTTAGAAGATGAGTGACTGAATCTTTAAATAAATTAAATATCAAAAGAAGTGGGAAGAGGTGACGAATTCACAAACCGGCGATCATGTGCTCGTTCCGGTTCGGCCGTAGTTGGCGAGGCGGCACTGGCGGTGATCTGCGGTGTAAAGGGGGAGTTTTTAGCCTTTAAAAGGCTTCACTTGTTAGTTAAAAAGTGGAAAACACTGAAAAGGAACATAAAAATCAGATGTATAAGGAAATTACAAACAACGGAGGCGATGGGAACCCGCGGGCAGCCGACGGCGCCGCCTACTGAAGCCGAACAGAAGGGGAGGTTTCCTGCACGAAAAAGACGAATTTTCTGCTTTCGTCCTGAAACAACATCTTTAATAGTGTGTTATTCAATAATTAGCCTTAAACAGAGAAAAATGTCCATGGAAACCCCCGGAAACCTGC
This sequence comes from Eimeria acervulina, assembly GCF_000499425.1. NCBI lineage: Eukaryota > Apicomplexa > Conoidasida > Eucoccidiorida > Eimeriidae > Eimeria > Eimeria acervulina. The sequence continues at coordinate 18,989 of NW_013550027.1, read as the reverse complement.
ATTCACACCCCTGCTCATTTCGGGTGTATCGGCAGCTCCGATGAACTGCCGCCAACGTGCGTCCGTCATATTTCCTGAAGCCTCTTCATTACTAGAATCATTCTGCATTTTATTAAAATTATATTAAATCCATATAGGCTCATGAAAAACAGACAACTGATGAAAAACAAACAAACTTCGAGGCAAAAACCCCTCCCTACTGCCCTCTGTACGTACTTGTTGAGTCGCTGGAAAGCAGAAAAGAAAACTCATCTTCATTTTAGCGTCTGCTGCGCTACTTCTTCTTCATACACACACCACAATTAGATAACGGCTAACCTGACGAAGTATTTACTATCCATTTTACTTGCAATAACTCAGGCGGTGTACGTACACCCGATCCCCTTACGAGTTCGGGGGTACAGACGCAACGATCCAGCGCGGAAACCAAACAATTTTTTTCAGATATTATTCCGAATTGTTTAATGCAAGAGAGACAGAGTCTGCTGCTGCCCTCAGCAGTTGCTGCTGCTACTGAGGATGAGGGGTTGTCTGCGGGTTTCTTCAGTTGTATTACTATTTATTATAAAATAGTATTTTCATTTAGTATAATAGAATAGAGTATTACTATTTACGTAAAAATAATAATTAAATGCAGTATAATAAATCCTTACTCACGCCTGAGGGCAATCGCCTTAGTCTGTTCAAAGACGCCAGCCCAGGCGCACCCAGCGGAGGGAGACAGCGGAAATATATAATACATATAATACATATAACATAAAATATATATATCACATATTATATATTATATATATTATATATATTATATATATTTATGCAATAGATTAGCGAGCAGTATTATACACGAATGCCAGCATACTGATAGACAAAACAAAGAAAAAGAGAGACAAGACAGATAAAGAACAAATTAGAGGGGCCCTTTTAAAATGCAGCAACAAATTTGCTGCTCGAGGGCCCCCCTAACTCTCTGTCTTTTCTTGTATAGAAGAAAGATACGTGATGAATGGGGTGTACGTACACCCGAGAGAAAGACAGATGAGGTGCTGCGGTGTACGTACACCCCAATAACCCCGACATCTAAAGCTGTACATCCAGAAGTTGTGCCAGTGCTTGCGTGCTGCTGATGCTGCTGCTGCTGCTGCTGCTGCTGCTGCTGCTGCTGCTGCAGGTGCTGCTAGCACTGTTGCTGCTCCTGCAGTATCTATTGCTGCTCTTTAGCCGCTGTATTGCAATTCCGCGTAGTCTTAAAAATCATGCTCTTGCAGCTGCTGCTGTCGCTGCTGCAGCTGCTGCTGTTGCTGCTACCGCTGTCATTGCTGCTGCTGCTGCTGCTGCTGCATCCTAGTGGGGCTCCGGGCCCCACACATCTAATGCATTATTATTGCCGTTGCGGGAAGAGGAAAACCGCTGCAAAGAGGAGACACAAAGCAGCAGCAGAAGCAA
>NW_013550027.1:10046-12546 GCF_000499425.1 Eimeria acervulina | reverse complement strand
CCCTCCTGCTGCTGCAGCAGCAGCAGCAGCAGATGCAGCAGCAAGCAAGCTTCTCCCAGTAAAAGCAGGAAGGAGAGGGCCCCCGTAGTCCCCCCCATCAACCCCTCGACAATCTACAGGCAAATCTTTTGCTCCTTTCTTTGAATATAAAGGAGCCTGCATCTCCCTTAAAAGCACATTACCCCGGCGTGCTGCTGCAGTGCAGCAGCTGAACGCTGCTGCAGCAGATGCAGCAGCAGGGGCCCCAGCAGAGGCAGGCGACCCCGTGCAACCCCCAGCTGCAGACAAACAGAACGGGGCCCCTGGGGCTTCCGGGGGCCCTGGGGGCCCCCTATGTCTGTTGCATAGAGAGAAGGAACTGCAGGAAGACAAGAGGCCTCCATTATGAGTCATGGCCTCTGAATTTCACGCGCTGTTCGTCTCGCTGGGGAGTCAGGCGCAGGAAATGAGGGGAAAATGAACGAAATAGAGATGAAATAGCAGCTCAAAAGCAACATACAAAAACAATAAAGCAATAATAGATGAAAATATTCTCTTAAAAATTCAAATTATACCCTTGGGGGGCCCCCAACCAGAAACACCGACGGGCGCCGTCGAAGCCGCAAACCGCCGGCTATCCGGCACGTTTTTTCGACCTTTTAGGTCTTTTTAAAGCCAAATCTCCCATTATTAACTCTACAAATGCTTTAAAAATGAAAAAAACAGAAAAAACGAGAGAAAATGATGTACGATGGGCCCCAAGCAGCAGCAGCCAGTCGGCGCCGGCGTTGGGGTGTATACGCAGCTTCCTGTCCACACCAATGGTGCTGCTGTTGAAATCTTCTTCTTGTTGAGTATAAATTTAATTTAAATAAATTAAAAATAAAAATAACTCATTTTATTTCAACTTTAGTGAGAAGAAAAACCGCGAAGACAATGAAAAACTGCGCATGCTCCCGCAAACCCTAAACCCTAAACCCTAAACCCTAAACCTTAAACTGGAATAAGGCGACAGCACGATATGGCACTCAAAGGTTTCAGTTTGTAAATACAACTTCGTTGTAAACCCCATTCTAAACTCGAAGTACAAAACCCTAAACCCTAGGCCCTACTAAACCCTAAACCCTAAACCCTAAAGCCTAAACATTAAACCGCACGGCGCATTGCACAGAGGTCTTAAAGAAACCCTTACCAGCAACAGCAACAGCCCACAGCAACGATGCTCTTGCTGCAGCTGGTGCTACTCTTGCTGCACCTGCTGCTGCTGCAGCTGCTTCTGCTGCTGCTGCACATGGTGCTGCTGCTGCTACTGGTGCTGCAATTGCTGTTAGTATGTTGCTGCTCTTGCGGCAGACATCTCGGGGTTCGGTCCTACTGCAGCAGCAGCACCAACAGCAACCACGAAGACATGGCCAGCAGCAGCAGCTGCTGCTGCTGTTGTTGCTGTTGGTGTGGCTGCTGTTGCTGTTGCTGCTGCTGCTGCTAGCAGTTAGCTGTCGATTTCATCTGTCCCTGATTATTTTTACCTTTCCCTTTTTTCTTCTTCTTGTTGCTATTACTACTAATACTGCTGCTGTTGTTGTTGCTGCTGCTGCTGTTGTTGTTGTTGTTGCTGCTGCTGCTGCTGCTGCTGCTGTTGCTGCTGTTCCTCCCCACACCATCTCCATTGTCTCCCTCAGCATTTTCTGATACTCCTTTCAGCTTACGGCGTTTCTTCTGGGGCCCCCTGGGGGCCCCCCCATCTCTTTTTGGGGCCCCTGAGGAGGGGCCCCCTGGGGGCCCCTCGGGGGCCCCCCCCTCACTATTAGGGGCCCCCCCTTCATTATTGGGTGCCCCTGTGGGGGGCCCCCCGGGGGCCCCCCCCTCTCCATTGGGGGGCCCCCCCTTTCTCTTGTGGGGCCCCCGTTTGTTATTTGTATGAAAGGTAATAAATCGGTGAGAAGCAGCAACATTAATAGCAGTAGGCCTTTGCTCTCCTGCAGACACAAACCCTAAACCCTAAGCCCTAAACCCTAAGCCCTAGGTAAACAACGTGGAATCATAGATGCATTTATAATCAAGATGAAGTCTACGTGTTAGGGTTTAGGGTTTAGGGTTTAGGGTTTGGCTCGCCCTCTCGGATGACGCGAGAGACCTTCTGCATGTATTGCTGCACTCGCGCCTGAAGCAAAAACACTCAAACCCTAAACCCTAAACCTTAAACCCTAAACCCTAAACCCTAAACCCTAAACCCTAAACCCTGAGCCCTAATGCGCAAACCCTTGCAAAAGGGTCGCATCTGTACGTGTAGGCCTTCTTAATATGGATTGCTGTCTAGGGGAATTAGGGTTTAGGGTTTAGGGTTTAGGGTTTAGGGTTTAGGGTTTAAGCTTACGAGGTCCTTTGTAACGGGATGCCCCTGCGGGTTCAAACCCTGCGTCTTCAGGTATGCTGCAAACAAACCCTAAACCCTAAACCCTAAACCCTTAAACCCTCAACAAGCCGTAAACCCTAAGCCCTAAACCCTCAGCCCTAAACTCGA
>NW_013550027.1:0-7500 GCF_000499425.1 Eimeria acervulina | reverse complement strand
GCAGCAGCAGCAGAAGTAGCAGCAGCAGCAGCAGCAATAGTAGTAGCAGCAGCAGCAGCAGTAGTAGTAGTAGCAGCAGCAGTAATCGCAGCGTGCCTAGCAGCAGCAGCAGAAGAGGCCAGCCGCAGCGTACATCTTCCCATACAGCAACTGCAGCAGCAGCAGGAGCACCAGCTGCAGCAACAGCAACAGCAGCACCAGCACCAGCAGCAGCAGCAGCAGCACGAGGCGCATCCCGAGCGAGGCTGCGACGTTTGCTGCTGTCTTCTAGCGATGAAGAGACAGGGAAGTGTAGGGCTCCCTTGCTGCCTCGCTATGCCCCAACTGCAGCAGCAGCAGCACCAGCAGCAGCAGCAGCACCAGCAGCAGCAGCAGCAGCAGCAGCAGCAGCAAAGTCAGCGATCCCTGCCGCACCCAAGCAAGAGCAGGTTGAGGGCCCCTCTAACCCCTCGCCAACGTTCTTAGAGACGAAGCAGCAGCAACAGCAGCGGAAACAGCAGCAGCAATCGCAGCAGAGGCAACAGGAGCAGCAGCAGCAGAAGAGGCAGCAGCAGCCGCAGCAGGACGAAGATCGGAAGAAACAGAGGCAGCAGCAACCGACGCAGCAGCAGAAGCAGCAGCAGCAAACACGCATGAAGGCTACAGAGGCAGCAGCAGCAGCAGACAATGTCGCAGCAGCCAAAGAAGCAGCAACCGATGAAGCTCCACCAGCAAGGACGGCCTATTCTGCTGCTGTTCCTGCTGCTGCTGCAGCAGCACCTGCTGCTGCTGCTGCTGCTGCTATTCCTGCTGGTGTTGAGGCAGCTCCTGCTGCTGGTACTGCTTCTCCTGCCGCTGCAGGTACAGCTCCTGGTGCTGCTGCTGCTGCTGCTGCTGCTGCTGCTGCTGCTTGGGGCCGGTGGATTCCAGAGGAGCTTGACCCTCTTGCTGCGCTGCTGCAGCAGCAGACAAAAGAAGTTAAAGATAAAAGAGGTGAGGAGACAGAGAGAAGGGGTTTGTTAATATTCAGATGCATGCAAATAAATAAACAAATATAAACAAATAAATAAACAAATATAAATAAATAAATAAACAAATGTAAAGACAAACAAAGACAAACAAGGAGACAGAATAATTTGCTGTCCTGTGCTGCTGCACTTACCCCTTTGCTGCAGGCTTTGACTTACAGCAGCAGCAGCAGCAGCAGCAGCCCCAGCAGCAGCAGCAGCTGGAGCAGCAGCTGCGGTTGTATTTAAGTGATATCCGGCCTCGGTCTGCTGCTGTCTCCTTTTGCTGCTGCATCAGTAAGTCTGTTGCTGCAGCAATTCGTAGCGGGTTGCTGTCATTCTGTCTGCTGCAGCAGGAACTGCCAGCAGCAGCAGCAGCAGCAGCAGCAACAGGAGCAGCAGCAGAAGCAACAGCACAACCAGAGCAGCAGAAACAAACTCAGGAGCAATCTTCAGTCGTCTATGTAAACCCTAAACCCTAAACCCTAAACCCTAATTAAAAACCCTAAACCCTAAATCGCAATAAACACATCATTCTCTTGCGGTTGTTTGCTGCTAATCCTCTTTTTGTCTCCTCTTCGTCTCTTTTTTATCTGTTTATTTTATTTATTTGTTTTTATTTGTTTTATTTATTTGTTTGTTCTTGTTTATTTACTTTATTATTGTTTATATTTACTTTGTTTTATTTCTTTTATTTATATTTATTTTATTTTTTTGTTTTTTTCTCGCTTTGTTTGTTTCATCATCGTATTTATTTATTTATTTATTTATTTTTGTGTATATATTATTATTTATATTTATTTATTTTATTTTATTTATATTTATTTATTTATTTTATTTATATTTATTTATTTTATTTTATTTATATTTATTTATTTTATTTTATTTATATTTATAATTATTTATCTTTCTTTATATATGCGTTTACAGATTTTATTTATATTTATATTTATATATTTATTTATATGATTATATTTATATTAATTTATATTAATTTATGTTAATTTATATTTATATTATTTATTTATTTATATTTTTTTGTTTGTTTCTGAAGGAGACGGCTGTGAGTATAAGCAGAGACAGCTCAGACTATCATCAATTGAAGGGGCAGCAAACTGTCTCTTCGCTGTCTCCGTCTGTCTCCTACCGCTTCTCTCTATTTGCACGCACCCCACAGCAGCAGCAGCAGCAGCAGCAGCAGCAGCAACAGCAACACGAGCTGTAACACCGGCAGCAGCAAAAACAGCAGCATTATCAATATCCCCAACATCGTCAGCAGCAGCAGCAGCACCACCAGCAGCAGCAGCAACAGCAGCAGCAGCAGCAACAGCAGCAACAGCAGCAGCAGCAGCAGCAGAAGCTTTATCGTTGATAGGTTCAGTCGACCTGGAGCAGCGGCAGCAAATAGAACGCTGGTCAGCTGCTGCATGCAGTGTATTTGCTGCGGGGCTTCGTCTCCCTTCTCTTTATGCTGCTGTTTGTTCTTGGGGTGTATCAGGATCTTTGCTGCTGCGCCTTACAGAGAGAGAGCTAAATGCTATGGGCCTCCCCGTAAACCCTAAACCCTAAACCCTAAACCCTAATTTGCTCATTAATGAACCCTAGTCTAGAACCTAGGAGACAGTTGAAAACCCTAATAAACACTCATTAACCCTAAACCCTAATTTACTCACTAGTAAACCCTAATCTAAACCCTAGGAGACTGTAGAAAACCCTATTAAACGATAATAAACCCTTTCTTTTACCTTTATAGATACTTGTAAACCCTAAAAACCCTAATAAACCCTAATCTAAACTATAATAAACGTGATAAACCCTAAACCCTAATGGGTAGTATTAGAACAAACAACGAGGCAGCAGCAGCAGCGCTCAAACAACTCCTCAACAAGAGGGTTTAGGGTTTAGGGTTTAGGGTTTGAGTTGCGAATGATCAGGAACCCCTTTTTCAAGCGCGCTTCTTTCAAGCCCGAGAGGCCCTGCTGAGGGACGATGAAGAGCAGCAGCAGCAGCAGCAGCAGCAGCAGCAGCAGCAGGATTAGCTGCAGCAGCAGCAACAACAGCTGCAGCAGCTGCTAGAAGTTGCAGCAAGAATAGCTAGAGAAGCAACAACAACAGCTGCAGCAGCTGCTGGCAGCGTAGCAGCACTAGGGATAACTGCAGCAGCAGCAGACACTGCTGCAGCAGCAGCAAACACTGCTGCTGCAGCAGCAAAAACAGTGCTGCTGCAGCAGCAGCTGCAGCGTTTGCAGGTTATTGGGGTTGCCCGTTGTTAACTCCCTATTCTTTTTGAGTAAAGGGTCTTACACCTAAACCCTAAACCCTAAACCCTAATCGAAACCCTAAACCCTAATATTAACCCTAAACGATAAACTCTAATATAAACCTCAAATCTTTATCTATGCCCTAAACCCTAGGCCAAATCCTAAACCCTCGTACAAACCCTAAACCCTAATGTACACCCTAAACTCTTATCGAAACTCTAGACAATAAACTAAACCCTAAACCCTAGCATATAAGCCCTAAAACCTACCGCAAACCCTAAACCCTAAACTCTAATCGCAGCACCAGACATATCCTGGTATGTAGCCTGAGGCTGCAGCTGTATTAGCTGCTGCTGCAGGTGCTGCCTCTGCTGCAGTTGCAGCAGCAGCAGATGCTGCTGCTGCTGCTGCTGCTGCCGCATGCATACACAAACCCTAGTTAGAGCTGAGTTCGTACAAACCCTAAACCCTCATTATTAAGACACCGCAGAGAACCAGCAGGGATGGTGGCCCATGGAAAGGCCTGCTAGGGTTTAGGGTTTAGGGTTTAGGGTTTAGGGTTTAGGGTTTGCGGTGATTATTCCACTATTATTTAGAGCGGTTTAGGGTTTAGGGTTTAGGGTTTACTTGCTACTTAGACCGCCTAGAAAAGATAATTGAGAAGCCCCTGAGGCTCAGGGAAGTGTTAAGGGTTTAGGATTTAGGGTTTAGGGTTTAGGGTTTAGGGTTTACGTAGCGGGGGTTTGTATGAGGCGAAGGCCACCGGGTTTATAACAGCAACGGTGTAGGGTTTAGGGTTTAGGGTTTAGGGTTCAGGGTTGTTAGATCGCTGCTGCAGACAGGCAAGAAAACCTCTTGCCGTTAATCATTTCAGGGGTTTTAGGGTTTAGGGTTTAGGGTTTAGGGTTTAGGGTTTAGTGTTTTCAGGGGGCCCTTCTCCAGCAGGCCCCCAGCCCCACGGGGCCCCCGGAAGGCTTTAGGGTTTGCGGTTTAGGGTTTAGGGTTTAGGGTTTAGGGTTTGTATTTTTGTATTTATCATATAACTCATTATCTCCACGCTCTTCGCTCTGCATTTTTCTTTTGCTGGCGCTTCCACATTAAACCCTAAACCCTAAACCCTAAACCCTAAACGAGGAGTCGTGGCAGCCTACCTCGTTAAACCCCTAGCAACAGTTGCTGCAGCAGCTCTGCTGCTGCCGCTGCTGCTGCTGCAGCAACTGCAGCAGCAACTGCAGCGGCTGCTGCAGCTGCAACGGCAACAGCACCCAGTACCCTATACTAGCGGGCCGCTGCTGTGAGGGTTTAGGGTTTAGGGTTTAGGGTTTGTCTACGCGGTTGCTACTGTTGGTGGTGACTACGGGCAGCCTCTGGAGAGATCCAAAGTCTAGGGTTTAGGGTTTAGGGTTTAGGTGAGATGAGCACGAAGAGGGCGGCGTCTTCTGCGTCCCCAGTGGGTAAGGCTTACGGCGTAGGGTTTAGGGTTTAGGGTTTAGGGTTTAGGGTTGAAGGAGGGTTTTGGCTACGGGCATCTCCCTTATGGCGGTGCCTCTGGGAAGGGTGTAGACTCAGGGTTTAGGGTTTAGGGTTTAGGGTTTAGGGTTCAGCACGTCGTACCAGAATAAAGACTAGGGTTTAGGGTTTTAGGGTTTAGGGTTTAGGGTTTGTGTTTCTGCCTTTGCAGACGTGGGAGGAAAGCGGAGATGCGTCGACGGCGGAACGACCACCATATCATTTCGTAAACCCTAAACCCTAAACCCTAAACCCTAAACCCTAAGCCCTACTAAACCCTAAACCCTGTCCCTTCAGCAGCAGCTGTTTGCAAACCCTAGGATTTTTTATTGTTAGGCTGCATAATTTTTTCTTTATATGTAGGTAGTTTAGGGCGTAGAGCCCCTATGGTTTAGGTGAGTCTAGGGTTTAGGGTTTAGGGTTTAGGGTTTAGGGTTTGTGAGTGCAGCGGGGTACTACGTCGATGCTGCGGTGTACGGAGACAAAGGGGCGAGGAGACAGATGGAGGATGAGCGTCTGGTGATCTCATCTCTTGCAGAGTTGGAGCCGTCTTTAAAGGGCCTTCGCGACTTCGCGTAAACCCTAAACCCGAAACCCTAAACCCTAAACCCTAATCCCTTGTTTACGGCGAATGCGAGGGTTTCAGGGATACCCCACACTCTGCACTTCAAAACTCCCTCCATATATTTCCACTTCTTCTCAGCTAGGGTTTAGGGTTTAGGGTTTAGGGTTTAGGGTTTAGGGTTTAGGGTTTAGGGTTTAGGGTTTGAGGGTTTAGGGTTTAGGGTTTAGGGTTTAGGGTTTAGGGTTTAGGGTTTAGGGTTTAGGGTTTGGTGCAGGGTGTTTGCAATTATGGATGGGCACGGAGGCCGCCAGTCTGCGAATTTTGTGAAGACGGCGCTGCCCTTAGAAATCGCGAAGCAGCTGAAGCTCTTCCTGGAGCAGCAGCAGCAAGAGCAGCAGCAGAAAGAAGAGCAGCAGCAGCAAGGAGAAGAGCAGCAGCAGCAGCAGCAGCAGCAGCAGCAGCAAACCCAGACGCTACAACCCGTAAAGAGCGAGATCGATAAAAAAATAGATCCAGCAAACAGCAGCAGCAGCAGCAGCAGCAACAGCAGCAGCAGCAGCAGCAGCAGCAGCAACGGCATCCAACCCGGCGAAGTGTCGGACTATGAAATGAAGCATGTAAGATGCTGCTGCTACTGCTGCTGTTGCTGCTGCTACTGCTTCCGTTGCTGCTGTTGCTGTTGCTGCAGCTACTGCTGCTGTTGCTGCAGCTACTGCTGCTGTTGCTGCAGCTACTGCTGCTGTTGCTGCTGCTACTGCTTCCGTTGCTGCTGTTGCTGTTGCTGCAGCTACTGCTGCTGTTGCTGCGGCTGCTGCTGGAGCTGCTGCTGCTGCTGCTGCAGCTCAGGTCGCGGCACTTTCCCGCTTTCGTTTCTCTGGGCTTTTGCTGCTCTCGCTGCTGCTGTTGCTGCTACTGCTGCACTTGCTGCTGCTGCTGCACCTCTTGCTGCTGCTGCACCTCTTGCTGCTGCTGCTGCTGCGTGTGCAGGTGCTGTACGCGGCCTTCCGCAAAGTTGATTCTCGCATAGCAACAGAGATCCCTGCTTGTAGAGGTGCCCTTCAAACCCTAAACCCTAAACCCTAAACCCTAAACCCTAAACCCTTGTTGTGAAGCCCAATAGAATGAATTGAAACCCTGGCTGTATGCAGCAGCAATATCTGCGGACGGCATACTTCGACTCGCTGTGCGTCTGAGAAGACCGCAGGGTTTAGGGTTTAGGGTTTATGGTTTAGGGTTTAGGGTTTAGGGTTTAGGGTTTAGGGTTTGGGGTTTGTGTACAGACGGCTGCACGGCAGTGTTTGTGTTGATGCTGGGGCGCCAGGTATTCATTGCCGGCCTCGGAGACAGTGCAGCGTTTCTCGCGAGAAAGAGCGAGACAGGGCACTACGGTAGGGTTTAGGGTTTAGGGTTTAGGGTTTAGGGTTTAGGGTTAATTCGTTTGCATGTAGACGCCCTGCATTTTCGCGCATGCAGGATCAGTTAGCCCTTGACTTAGTACCGATGGTTTGCTTCTCTTTAGAGTTATTTAGAGTTATTTAGGGTTATTTAGAGTTATTTAGAGTTTAGGGTTTAGGGTTTATTGTTATGTATTGTTATGTATTGTTATGTATTCTTATTTATTCTTATTTATTCTTATTTATTGTTATTTATTGTTATTTATTATTTTTTTAGGGTTATTTATTATTTTTTTAGGGTTATTTAGGGTTATTTAGGGTTATTTAGGGTTATTAAGGGTTATTAAGGGTTATTAAGGGTTATTAAGGGTTATTAAGGGTTATTAAGGGTTTAGGGTTTGTGCAGCGATCCCTTTGACGGAGCCTCACCGACCTTATTTGTTGGCCGAGAAGGACAGAATTCTGAGGATGGGCGGCACAATCGAAGGCGGCAGAGTAAACGGCACGCTCGAGTTAACGCGTTCATTTGGTGACATCTCGTAAGCTTTTAACTTATTTAGCGTTGTGTTTAGCATTGTTTAGCATTGATTAGCATTATTTAAGGCTGTTTAGGGTTATTTAGGGTTATTTAGGGTTATTTAGGGTTATTTAGGGTTATTTAGGGTTTAGGGTTATTTAGAGTTATTTAGGGTTTAGGGTTTAGCGTTTAGGGTTTGGAGGGTGGGGGTGGATATATGCGATATATATATATATATATATATATATTTATATATATATATATATAT
>NW_013550028.1:1434-3437 GCF_000499425.1 Eimeria acervulina | reverse complement strand
CGCGTAGCTGGGCGCTTAAAGCCAGTTTTGTCTGTTTCCAGCTCAGGAAATGGGGGATCAGCCGAAGATGGAGTAGAGGGAGCTTGGTGGTGCAGGCCCTGAGCTCCCTGGGTGCTTCGAACTTCGTACGACGGCCTGAAGCCGCCTGGTGTCTGATACTATCTGCCCACTGTGACTTGTGCCTGCTTCTGCCAGACGTTTTTGTATCCAGGTATTTCTCTTTCTCTTCCTGTGGACCAGGCCCTTCTTCCGAAACCGTGGGGGTGAGTGGGACACTTCGAGAAAGCCTCCAGCGGTTTTTTTTTCGAGCTTTGCGCGACTTCAGCAGCAGCGCCCTGCAAAACTTCGGGCTCTTCTGTTTTTCTGGCGATGCTGCTTTCTGAGGGGAGGCTCTAACAGATAAAGTTGTGTCTGCTGCAAGGGCTTTTTCCTTCAAGTCCCACACTGTGTTAGGTCAGCCAGTTGCTTTTCAAGGGTCTGCTCGGCTTCTCGTCTAGGGCACTCAGCCTCAACTCACGCAACATTGCTCCCCACGAACGTTTTGCTTCAAACCCTCCCAAACGGTTACTCAAATGCTTTCTCATGTACACCTGATCACGCCGTATGTAGATGACTCACCTGAATTCGTCGTTACGCTCATGCATGACTTCAGCCAGGAGACTCCCCACTGATTGCTGGACATCAGCACTGATGAAATCGCAATCTCTAAGATTTCTAGGGCCTGAAGCTGCAGAAGCTCGTTCAGCATCATCAAACGCATTCCAGTTGCGAGTGTGGCACTTCCCGCTTTTTCCTTCAACAGAAGGTTAGCATATTCCACGAGGTGGGCTGTTGTACCTCGCGATGTCGAGAAAACTTTCACACTACCAACTGCGTGTTTACCTCTCTCCAGAGCATTCGCCCTTTGTTCTCTGGACTCACCTCCCAGCATCGCCGACAACGCGGCGACTTCTTGAATGCAAAGTCGCATGAAAAGATCGCTACTTTCACAGTAAGTGGACACGGGAGCAAAACAGCAACAGATGGACAAGGTGGGCTGTTGTACCTCGCGATGTCGAGAAAACTTTCACACTACCAACTGCGTGTTTACCTCTTTCCAGAGCATTCGCCCTTTGTTCTCTGGACTCACCTCCCAGCATCGCCGACATCGCGGCGACTTCTTGAATGCAAAGTCCCACGAAAAGATCGCTACTTTCACAGTAAGTGGACACGGGAGCAAAACAGCAACAGATGGACAATCTTTCGTCACCTGCGTCAATCTCTCCAGCACACTTTCAATCCGCACCTGCATCGCAAGTTCAAGGCCACCACTGGCATCTCCAGGTGGCTGGCTGCTTCCACGTCGACCTGCCAGCACGACGTTTCGCCCCCTGCCCCTTCCTCTTCAGCCAGCGACCTTAGACGTTCTGTTCCAACGCTTTTCACAACGATGATCTGGCGATAACAACGGAGTAGAACAAATGCTGCAGGAAGGATAGCCACGAGGAGCGGGGAGATCGGTTGTATGTCTACGCCCAGCGGCCAGAGTTGCCCCTTGGCTGTGGGGTGGAGTGTAGATGCACTTGCCTGAGCTCCCCATTCCTCCACGGTTTCATCTCCACTGTTGTATGGCGAAGGATCGGTGTCTATTCTACCAACAGGAGCAGCGTCACGGGGGCTCGAACCGAGCATATCCATCTGCCCAAGCAGAACAGCTCAGAAGTGAGTCTTCCGTCAGAAGATGCACCGCTTCTGAGACAGCAAACCGAGAAAATCCATCAAGAACGCAAATAGAAAGCCACATGATGAGAGAGGATGAAGAAGGCAAAAATTCGGTTAGGCCTTAGCCAGCGAATTCCCGTGGGCCGTCGGCACCCAGCAACAGGGCGGCTTGGGGAAGGAGAGCCTCCAAAAATTGACAGACGCATTCGGTTACAAATGGAAGTGTACGGGAATTCATGTGTCATCTTTTGCCACGAAAAAGTACTTAGGATGAACCGTGGCTTTACTGGCGGCTACCGACG
>NW_013550028.1:0-1334 GCF_000499425.1 Eimeria acervulina | reverse complement strand
GGCCAGGACACAGCTGCAGCTGTGCCGGCTACTGAAGCGCAAGCGTGTTTTACAATTGTCCACAGTGTTAGTGCATACATCAAGGGTGGGCTTGGATGTGCTTGTACCTGGGGGTGCTTTTCAGCAGGAGCTGCAGCAAGGAAGGCTGCAACAGTTAAATCAAGATCACTAGCACGCTTAATCAAGGATGAGGAGCATTCTTCCATCATACTTTCGCCCTGTGGAGGCCACTCGTTTTTAAATAGAAATGTGGATGCGTATCAAGTGGGAAGGAGGAAAGGGGAAATCAAGCAGTCCAGCTTGCGCCCGCCCCAAGAAATGCGCTCTACGGAGCGCTCTTCCTTCGTTCTGGAGTTTAGGTGTGCATGTCTCGCGTGAGGAATGATACTTGAAAGGGCTTGAGTGTAAACATCCTGGGTTTATTATCAACAGCATTTCCCAGCAGCCTGAGGAATCTAGAAATTCAAAAGACAAGCTGACCCAATATTGCTGGCTGTGTTAAACTTGGCTTTTCTTTTCATAGCAAAGTGATACAATTGTGTAGGAGATACCCATCCTCAGCACCGTAGCTCAGTGGGAGAGTGGGGGGCTCATAACCCCCAGGTCCATGGATCGAAACCATGCGGTGCTACGTTACCCAGGCCTTTTCGCCAAATATGCCTGCTTTTATCTACGCTTCTGATACGTATGCAGAGACCCGCCCTTGGCGCATTATACATCAGGTAATTGCTGCTAACTCTAATTTGTTCAATGAGCCTAGTACCTCTCCTTTTGCTCGCACGGACCCGCCTTTGCACAGCATTGCCAAATTAATTATGTATATGCCTTCTGTCTCATTGATTGAGCTCACAGGATCCATTTGAGTAGCAGCGATATACAGCTGCAGCAGAATTCCTGCTTTGTTGATGGTTGCTGCGGAGAAGGCTAGTTACGCGCTGATCGTTGGGCAAAGAAGGCAGGATGGAATAGCGGCATTTGAAAATGTGGCGAGGAATGCATAGCGTCTTCGCTCGCCGATGCGGATGAGTACACAAGAACAAAGTCTAGCAAGCCTGCATGTACTTGTCCCTTCAAACGGAAGTTGATATTCATATGTGGTCACTGCTTTGTGCATTCATCGGCATCTAATAGTGAGCACTAGCTGGATTCACATGCATGCGCACAGCACACCGAAAAACCAGGTCTATGCACGGAAATAAGGTCACAATAGTAGATTTGACGTACGTACACGTACACACAGTAGGGCCGCGATGTACATCTGAGGCCATGCAAGCCCACATACATACACAAACCTGTGTACATAACAAACGTGAAGAGGGCGTATCCCTGCTGCG
>NW_013550029.1:31340-47035 GCF_000499425.1 Eimeria acervulina | reverse complement strand
TGTAGATGTACACAATATGCAAACATAAAATATATATATATATATATATATACAATATAGATAATATATATACATAATATATATATAAATATATTATATATAATATAGATGCATGCATTGATGAGTGGACCACTGGTCTATTTGTGTCTGACCAGCTGCCCAGCGCGTTGATCGTTGCTCGCTAATTCTCTGATGAATCTCCCGCTAACCCAAACAACACGAGGAGGGGCTTTAAGTCTTAGGCGTCGAGGTGCTAAGCAAGGGGTGCCTGCTGCTGCTGCTGCTGCTGCTGCAGCCTTTGCTGCTGCACGCGCTGCTGCTCCTCCTGCTGCTCCTCCTCCTGCTGCAGTTGCTGCACCTGCTGTTGCTGCTGCTGCACCTACTGCTGCTGCTGTTGTTGCTGCTGCTGCTGCTGAATTGCTACATATAGGACCAGCATTTGGGTTTGAAGCTGCTGCTGCTGCTGGGTTTATTGCTGCTGCGTTGTTGTAAGTGTATATACACCTGGAAGAAGAAGAAAGAAGGCGGTGCAGATTATTTCTACGAGTTGGAGATGGAGACGGATCAAAGCCGCTGCTGTCTGCTCCTGAAGCGCTGTCTGTGTCTGTTGCTGATTGACCACTGGTCCTGCTTACACCCTGTGCATCTGAAAGCAAATATACTTCACCCCATTCACGACTGAAGCGAGAGCCCGGCATGCGCTCCTCTTCCTCCTGCTGCTCCTGTTGCTGCTGCACCTCCTCCTGTTGCTGTCCTTGCTCCTGCTGCTGTTGCTGCTGCTCTTCTGGATGCGGGTTCTCATCTTGCTGCTGCTGCTGCTGCTGTTGCTGCTCATCGCTAGAGTCCTGATCTTCCTGAGAAAGTTGCTGCATCTCTATGATATATTAACAACAGGCTTGGGGCCTGTATTCTTGTAAGCCGTGGTTGTTACTTCTTTCTGTAGGTGGGAGCGGCTCGCTCTTCTTTGTGTTTTTAGCTTTTATTTGTTGAATTAAAGTGAAAT
Source organism: Eimeria acervulina (assembly GCF_000499425.1). Lineage (NCBI taxonomy): Eukaryota > Apicomplexa > Conoidasida > Eucoccidiorida > Eimeriidae > Eimeria > Eimeria acervulina. Next base: position 46,032 of record NW_013550029.1, on the reverse strand, counting down.
AAATGTTCATTTATAAATAAAAACAACAAATAATAAGAGATAAACACATTGAATTTCCAATATGGGCCCCAGAAATGCATCTCTACTCAGACAGCTGCTATTCAGAGAAAGCTGCTGAGGGCAGGGGTGAAACGAAGGTAAAGAAGTTTATTTCTTCATAATCTAAGAAGAATATTATATAAAATTAATATTAATTTAAAACTTTATTTGTTAAATATAAATTGCTAGAGAAGAACATTAATGCAGCTTCAACGCCGGTGACGACGGCAGCCAGTCACACACAAAACTTGGGGTGTATATACACCTCAAGTATATTAATCATTATAAATGTTTCTTATGGTATATAATGCTTTAAATCTTGCATTAATTAATTAATTATTTATCTTTTAAACCCCTTAAATATACTATTTACTCTGCTCATTCTCTATATACTTCGATGATGCGTGCATACACCCGAGTTATAGGGCTCAGCAGCCCCACAGCCCCTAGCGGTAATCTTTTGTTTAATAATTGAATTCTTTTTTCTTTATTTTCTTTTTTAATTATATACTAAAACAAATTAAAAAGAAAAACATAAATTTTAATGCAGATATTTCATAGGTGTGTATTCGTAGAGGCCCTCTACACTATCGCTCGCTTAGCAGGCGCAGAAGCCCTCTTCATATATATATATTATATATATATATATATATGCATGTGTTACATTATATATAGCATACATAATATGTATATAAACGTTATATATGTATATATACGTAAATAATATTAATATATATCGATGTAAATGAGTAATATATAGGATTCTACGGGTGCTACTTAGATGCGTTTGCTACAAAATAAACTTGTGTTAATTATTCGTGTTAAGTGCATAAATTTGTGTTATTATTAATTATGCTGACGGCTGAGTGCAGCAGACAACAGCTAGAAAAGAGCAGAAACGCCTCAATAAAATATTTTTTTACTGTTAATCTGCTGATGCATTCAAGCAGAAATAAACATTAATTAATTAATTAATTATTAATTAATCTCTCTTTCTACTTTTTGCTAATAGGCTACTTGAAGCAAACTGTTTATCAACAAACATCTCCAGGGTTAGTACAGCATGCATTTAAATTAACTCTTTTTTTCTTTTTAAATCCCTTTTAATGCAGCCAAGCATATCAAATGATGCTTAGGGTTTAGGGTTTAGGGTTTAGGGTTTAGGGTCTACCAGAATGTTTTAAATTGGTGTTGTAATCTCAACTGAAAAAATACCGAAGCGGTGAACAGAAAAAAAGGTAGCAGCAAAGCAGAGCCTGCTGCTGCTGTTGCTGCTGCTGTTGCTGCTGTTGCAGCCGAAGGTGCAGCAGCGTCTACATGCATTTGCATGCTGCTGCTGCTTCAGCTGCAGCAGCAGCAGCAGTTTGAGTTAGAGCTTTTATTCATTTGCTGGAGTAACGGTAATGGCTACAGGCGGAGTACTATAGGGCAGCAGCATGTGCTGCTGCTGCAGCTTCTTCTGTTGCTGCTGCTGCTGCTGTTGTTGTTGTTGTTGCTGCTGCTGCTGCTGCTGGTAGTGTTCCTCCTGCATTTGCTGCAGCTGCAGCAGCATTTCTAATGGTATTCTACTTTGCTGCAATATAACAACAACTCCTTTGGCCTTCATTCTTTGTAAAAAATTTGAGGTCGAGTGCAGCAAACGCTCAACCACAGGACAGCCGTATATCTCCAGCAAACGCAAATCAGCAAGCCCTTCCTGCACATACAAATTAATAATATAAATATACTAATATTCATATTAATATATTTATATATATAATGTAATATACTATAATATAGTGTAATATAGGAGAGAGAGAGAGAGGGAGAGAGAGAGAGAGAGAGAGAGAGACAAACAGGAATGCATATAATATATATAATATATTATATATATATGAAGAAAGACAGAAAAAGACAAAGACAGAGACAAAGAAAGGGACAAAGACAGAGACAGAGACAGAGACAAAGACAAAGACACAGACAAATCGTGAAGAATATTGCGAGAACGTCAATAGTAAAATATCAGCGAAGACGAAGGCGAGAAGAAAATAAAAATTATTTAAACGACGAACCAAATGCATTAATTCTTTTTCTTCTTCAATCGGGTTTAATGATAGGCGCAGCACTGATAGCCTGGGAGCTCTAGCAACAAGTCGTTCAAACTGTCTTTCTATTCTGTTGCAGCTCAAATTCAGTTCTCGTAGATTTGGTAGAGCAGGAAAATTTTTAAAACCCCGCAGCAAATTGCCCCACATGTTCAATTCCTGACACAAAAGCAAATAAATAAATAAATAAATAAATAAATAAATAAATAAATAAATAAATAAATAAATAAATATTTATCTGTCTGTATATCTATATGTAGATATATATATATGTATGTATATTTGTATGTGTATGCATGGATGGCTGCAAGTATATGCTGCTGTTGCTGCTATTGTTGCTGTTGCTGCTCTTGTTGCTGCTCTTGTTGCTCTTGTTGCTATTGCTGCTGTTGCAGCTGCTGCTGCTGCTGACCTGTAGAGAGGGTTGGTGCAGCAAACCTTTGAAGCTGTCAATTTGATTGCCTTGCATTTGCAGAGACTTTAGCAGGGGAAACCTCGGGAGGCCAGTGAACGAATTCAGCTGTACGTACACCAGAGAGAGGTCTCTTAACCCCGTGCAGCGAGACAGCAGATCAGCAGCAGCAGAATCAATAGAAGAAAATCTATGTCTTCTATTATTTAAACCATCTATCTTCAGACTCTCAATAGAACCTGCAACGCATGCAACGCATGCAACGCACGCAGTATGTTCAAAGCCCCAAAGCATGCAATGCATGCAATGCATGCAACGCATGCAATGCATGCATTGCATGCAACGCATGCGACGCATGCAGTATGCTCAAAGCCCCAAAGCATGCAACGCATGCAACGCATGCAGTACGTTCAAATCTCCAAAGCATGCATTGCATGCAATATGTTCAAAGCCCCAAAGGTGTTGGCTCGCTTATTCTGATTAATTAAAAACTTTCTTTCTCTTTATATCTTTATAATTTTCTGCTGATTTGGCTTCTTAGGGCAGCTTTAATTTTATTGAGGTAAAACAGAATTAAATAAATAAACAAATTTTGAATTATTAAAGATATGCTTATATCTTAATAATTGTTTTTAACAATGAGATAATAAGCATATGAATTATTATTATTAGTATTATTATTATTATTTTTATTTGTTATGAATCAACAGGAATTAATTATTTCTCGTAGTTCTGCTATTATTATTTAATATTAATTATAATCAACAACACGACTACTACTCCTAATAATAACTATTACATTATTATTATTATTTATTATTATTTATTATTATTTATTATTATTATTATTATTATTATTAATTACTTACCTGGTAGAATACTGAAGGAAGTTGAAAAATGCAGCACCGGCGGGTGTACGTATGGGTCTCCTTCCTTAACAATAGCATCTTCTCTGCAGCTAGCATATCTTTTAGCTGCTTGGTTTGTTAATTCAAGGTATATAATATCGTATAGACTCGCCATTGGGGAGGTAAATAAAGAAGAAATAAGCTAAAAAACAAAATAAAACAAAAGAAAAACAGAAAAAACAGAGAAAAAATGCTGCTGAGGAACATCAAACAAACCAACAATAATAACCCAAGTAAACGAACACGTAAAACAATTATTCAAAGAAAATATTTAAAAATAGTTATTTTAAATAAATAAATAGATAAATAAATAAATAAATAAATAAATATTATATATTTAAGAAGTGGTTTAAAGGAAGAAGAAGAACAAAGAAAATTTTTTCTTAAGGTTTCACAGCATAAACATTGATGTTTCTGCTCGTTAGACGTCGGCAGCAGTGTCGGTTCATTTTTATCGAATAAATGCGGGGAAAACATTGAAAATAATATTAAAATATATTTAATATTCATTAAACATACCTTAAGGCTGAGGAAGAAGGAAGAAAATCGCTAAGATCTCAGTTCAGAATTTTGCAGGTTTCGATGCGGTGGTGGGTTCGAAGCTGCGGGTTGCCGAGTTTTTATTCATAAAGTAAAGAGAAAATAAGCGAAAATGAAGTAATTAACAATAAAATAAAGGAAAATTAAAAAGAAAAGAGGGAAAATTGAAGATATAAACACAAGAAAAATAAACACCCACTGGAGCGCTAGCTTTAGGCGCTACCCATTGAGCTGTTCAAAGCCAACCCGTACTCATCTCCCCGTCAAAGTGCCTATAAATAAGTATTTTTTTAAATATATAAATAAATAAATTAATAATAAATTATTTAATATTCAAAAAAGTTTTTATTTACCCCGAAATTTACTCCTTTTCTTCTACAGACTTGTTCGAGAACCTCTGGGCTAACAACACCATCGACGGGGAGATAAACACATCTATTATTGTTCGAGATTGCAGCAAATATTTATATTTAACCTAATAAATATATTATTTTTCTTTTATTTATTTATTTTTATTCATTTTTCTTTTATTTCTCTTTTTATTTCTTACGAATGATGTCAACTTACCCCTCTACTGCAGCACCAAGCAGCCGAGGCAGCTGCTGCTGTTTTCGTGGATTTGTTTGTTTTTTCGCTGCAATCGCCACTATAATTTATTCTTCTCCTTTATAAATCATAATAAAATAATATTTATTTCTTTCATTATTATCATGAATCCCTATATACATATATATATATTTAGGGGAAGGCGACAACTTAAAATCTGTAGTTGTTTATTATTTATAAATATATATTATTATGCGTTATTATGCTATTTATTATTATTATTATTATTTTCTTTATTATCTTTCTTTCGACTATTCTTCTGACTATTATTATTGTTAACAAGTAGATAAAGATGCTGCTGTTTAGAATTAAATGCTTCAGCTGAGATGTTAGTTATATTATTATAATTATTATTATTATTATATCTATTTAATTCATATGCTCGCTGAATACAGACATCCACAGCGCAGTTTCTAAGGGACGAGAAGATTAGGGTTTAGGGGGGAAGAAAACCCTTTCCCCTTTAAACCCTAAACCCTAAACCCTAAACCCTAAACCCTCAGTCTTCTTTCCTTTAATCAATTGAGGGTTTAGAACTCGTAGAAGAAATCTGCGTGTGCGTGCTGCCCTCTCCTGCGTGGCTGTACACATAGAGCTTAGCTAAACCCTAAACCCTAAACCCTAAACCCTCAGTTCTATACTTCCCTCCTGCTTGATTCGTATAGTATATATATACATCTGTAGACAGAGAGGAGAGCTTATCTTTGTTATTACCTAAAGAAATGCATCTGTGATAAGACCAAACGTGCAGAGTCTTTAATTGTAAAATAGTATAAAGAAAGACGCTGTATGTATATACACCTGAAGAAGAGAGAAATGCTTGTGTGTGTAAGTTGAACAAATGTAAATATGAAGAAAATAAATAAATAAATAAATAAATAAATAAATGTTAAGTAAAAGTATATGAATGAAGAAGAAAAAAGAAAAACAATAATAATGATGTCATTGCATGCAAAAAGTATTGATGCTGTATTACTATTGTATTCAATTTCTAATACAATGAGATTAAAAGAAGAGAGACCCAAAATCTGCAGGTCTGTCTTCAGGGCAATTTATTTTTTCGCGACTTTCTCGCTGTCTGTACGCCCGAAACAAATGCATATAAACACCTCATTGAAGAAGAGATAAAGCAGAGATATAATTAAGAAAGACAGACAAATGCCTCAAAAACAACATCATTGTCATCATAAACTCATCAGCAACGACATATGCATCCATCCATCCATCCATGCATCCTTGCATGCATGCAAGCGTGCATGCATGGAGATGCTCTGCATGCATTATTGCATGCATGCATGCATGCATGCAATAATGCATGCAGAGCATCTCTTTCCGCGGCCGGCCTGAAGAGCTGATGAATGGGTAGAGAAAAAATACAAAAGCACTTAACTCGCGTTGAAGATGTTCGAAGCAAGCCCTGTAAAGACGAGCAAAGAACAACAATAAACAGAGGCAAAAACAAACAAACAAACAAACTGCTGCCGCCGCTCTAGCGGAAGCAAACAAGCATAGAACTCCATGCATAAATAATACACAAGAAATGTATATACAGCTTACGGGGGTCACAACCTAAAACACACTCCGCTGCATTCACAATGCATGCATGCATGCATGCATGCATCAATGCATGCACGCACGCATGCACGCATGCATGCATGCATGCATGCATGCGTGCATGCACACAAGAACTGCTGTTCGTCTTCCGCACTTCTGCTTAAAAAATCACAGAAAGCCGAGACAAACAAATAATTTATACTGCTGTGCAGCGGGCGCCGTCGGCTCCAAGCCAGCTGTACATACAGCAGAAAAAAGAAAATAAAAGATAATTGAAATCGCTCTTTTAATATTGTACAATATTAAAAGACATCTCCTCCACGAAAGCACGAATACAAACATAATATAATATATTAAAACCTCAACAACCCTCACTGATTGTTTCTTCACTGTGGTGTACATACAGCTGCTGTTTACAGCTGCATTTTCTTCGTTTTCTTTGTGCAGCTGTTGCTGCAGCGATCACGGCCACACTCTGCTTTTTCTTTGCATGCATGCGTGGCTGCGAGTGCAGCACAATCAGGAGCACGATAAGGTGCAGCTTCAGGAGGAGCAGCAGCAGCATCTGCTGCTACTGCTGCTGCTATTGATATTGCATGCACTGTATCTATGATTGGGCAGCATAAAGATCTCGAAATTCAACAGCTATTTCTCTAGAATCAATTCTTCGTGCTCTCTTTGGTTCAAGCAATCTGCATAATAGCTCACGCCACCGTGCAGGTATATGTGCCTTTTGTAATTCTTCCTGAAGAATCGCAGCTGCTTCCTGAATATTAAGAATAGCTTCTGCTTGAGCGCTGATATTTACAGCATTATCTGCAAATTCTTCTAGGCCGAAAGGGAGATCGCCATCCATAAACAACTCATATATAGCTACACCTAAGCTCCACAGGTCGCTCTTTTGATGAGGCATAGCAGGGCATTTATTAGATAATGCACGATGAATATCAAGCATTAAACGAGGCTCACCATACACCGGAGTAATATCAGTTATTTGACCGTTCAGAGGCATCCCTACAAGAGTGCTAGACCCAAAATCTCCTACTAAGAAGCTGCCGTCTTCTCTTAGAAAACAGTTTTCTAGTTTCAAGTCATTGTGACATACACCTGCTGAATGCAGGTGTAGAACCTGCAACAGCAGACGTGTTGCTATATATTCTTTTGCTTCTATCGGTACAGGATGACTATCAAGAAGTAGATTTGCGACATCTCCTTGCATGCGCTGCATAACCTGAACTCTTTTAAATACAAACACCTCACCAGACACCACAACATCAGGAAGCCCTTCAATCTCTGCTGTAAATAAAGGTATAGCTATCCCTTTCTCTGCTGCTGCTGCTGCTGCTGCTAAACCACCGCATGCATGCAGCATCAGCTTCTCCTCCATCTGCATAGCAGCACTTCCAAATGCTGTAAGCCTCTCAATCTCAGACTGTACAGAGTAAGGTGTATACAATATTCGCATTGCTAGCTTTTCTTTTGTTGTCTTGTCTGTAATCTCTAGTACAGCATTTGCTGCCCCATCGCCAAGAAAGGATGTTATTCTGAAGGCTCTTGACGCTGTAAGACTTGCTTCTTCTGCTTCAAAAGGAGATATATGAGTTAAAGAAATATCAAGCCCTACAAACTCATCTGTAGATCCTCGAGAGACAGCAGCAGCCAGTGCACGTAGACCTTGACGTGTTGTGCTGCGAGAAGGTGAAGAAGAAGAAGCCGCTGCTGCTCCTGCTGCTCCTGTTGATCCTCCTGCTGCTGCTGCAGCAGAAGATGATAGCTTAAGCGCTAAGAATTCCTTGCCTCGGCGCAGGGCTGCTGGCAGTGCTGCATCAGCAGCATCAACCCCGGGTAATCGCCACTCATTATAGGCATCGCTTACTGCTTCTGCTGCTGCTGCTGCTTCTGCTGCTGCTTCTGCTGCTGCTGCTGCTTCTGCTTCCGCTGCTGCTTCTGCTGCTGCTGCTACTTCCGTTGCTGCTGCTACTTCTGTTGCTGACTCTCCTCCTGATTCTGATGAAGAATCAACAGAAGCAGCCTCATGCATCTGCTCAAAGGAACGCCATACTGCTTCTGAACCTAAGAAAGGAGAAGCTGCTGCTGTTGCTGCTGCTGCTGCTGCTGTTGTTGCTGTTGCATCTGTATGAGGACTAAGCCCGTCCGTTTGCTGCAGACTTCTGTTGCGTTGATTAACACCCAGCATCAATCCATAGAGAATAACTCTACCAGCAAACTTTACTAGCATTCCTACACCATTAGGGGGCTTCTGTTTAGAGCCCTCAAGTGTATAGACAGCAGCAGCATCTGCTGACTGAGAAGGAGGGTCTCCGCCCCCTCCTCTTAAGCGCGAGTGCCATAGTTGTGATAAATACACCATTATAATGCAGATAATCAATATACTTCAATAGCCAGATTATCTGTACAGCTCGCACTTGTACAGAAAACAATTCATAGATTACATGTAATCCGCTGACCCTTCAAAGCGGCGCCGTGATAAGACATGTTCTCACTGTTACTACAGTGAAAACCGTAAAAAAGAAGAATATCTCAGCTCCGCTATTCTTTGATAATTATATATATGCAGAATATATAATTATAACAACTAATATGTCTTCCTTAGTCTTGCAAAGAAAGAAGGCTTCAGACAGAGAACAGCACCCGCACCTGCGGTTGCTGTTATTCTCTGATCGCCAACACTTCGGCGTCTGTTAGAAATCAAATTCTTTAAATAAAAAGAAATTGAAAAGAGATATTCAACAATATCTCGAAAAAAAAACAACAATCCAAGAGATGCATCCACCTACGTTTAACCTGCCTCTGGGCTTCCTTCCCTGTAGGTAATGCAAATCAAATAGAGCGAATGCTGCAGAGAAATCGAAGAAATGACGATTTTTTCATCGCCAAATGAGTAAAGACGTTGAAATATAAACGGTTTAGATGCATTATTGAGAACGGAAACTTTAAATGTCTGACGAGCTTTCTCTCTGCTTTGATGCACCGCCCGAGGCGTATAGACCAATACATGAAGTAAAGGGCCTTCAAAATACACAATAAAAGAAAGTAAAATACAGAAATAGAGTTTTTCTCTAATTTTATTCGTGAAATATCTGCGAATTCAACAACCCGACCCCCACTCTGTATCCAACAGACATGCGTGGTTGGGGGCCGCTGCTGCAAATGCATATATATACAAACAAGCAGCTTCTACACCGCCCCGAGACAAACAAATTATTCAAGAATAATGCATGAAAATAATGTAAAAAATATATTTTTCTTTGCAGATAATGTTTTAATATTCAGTGAGGTATTTAAATCCAAAAAAATATATATTCATATTCTCTTGTTTTCACAAAAATTGTACGACGACAAAAGCTGTGCTCTGAGTCCTACGTGGAGAAATTAGCAGCCATTTTTCGCGTTTAAAAGTGTAATATTAATTAAATAAACAAAATAATGTTTTTTATTCTTTATTTACTCTTTTTTCCTACTTAATCGCAACTTTTACACAGCCAATCGCTTCTAAACCAACGGTGAACACACTCGACCCCTGCGGTGTGGCTGCATTCTTGCAGAAATGTGGGTGTTGTTGTCGTTGTTTAGTTAAAAATCAAGATATAAAATTAAATCTTCTTAAATATATTTAAATTAACATTTTATTTCTTTTAAATAGAGCACACAAGAAGCTGAATTTCCTTTAGAATGCTGTTTAGAGCGCCTTACGCCCGTATACGCTGCGCCCCCACAGTCTCTGCAGCATGCATGAGATATATATAATGATTTCTAGGGCATTAAATACAGTAAAAAGAATTAAATTTAATTAATTTTAAATTAATTTTAATATTTATACAATATTTACTTCTCGAAGACAATAAATAACGGCGCTCTTCTCCTTTTCTCTCATACACATGCCGTCCTCCCTTGGGCCCTCATCATAGTATAAGCATAAGAATTGTTTGAGAGTATTTGTATTAATTAAATATTTTTAATTATATCATAATATGTTTATAGACGTTTATTTATAGTAAATAATAATTATTTTTAAGTGCTTCTCCTCCTAATGGTAGGGCGTGCAGCTTCTTTCTCTTTTAATTAATTAAACATATTTAACTAAATATATTTGTATGCGATATCCCTAAACAATATACTTAAACCAATTAATACAATCAACTTATTGAGTAAATTAAAATTAATTAATTCATTTAATTCAATACGCTGCAGACAGCCGACAGCATAAAAGGCGCCTAATAAAGTTGAGAGACGTAGCAAAAAGATTAAATATATAAATTGCATGCAAATAAACGGTGTATCAGCGATAAAATAATAAAAATATTTTTTTTTTAAAGATTGAAAAAAAAGAAAAGTATGTTTGAAAATGAAAGACAGCAAACTGCATAACTGCAGCATCTTAATAAAACCTTGTAAACAAACAAACAAACAAACAAACAAACAAACAAACAAACAAACAAACAAACAAAGACAGAAACAAATAGAGATACGAAGAGAGCAACCGAGAGAGACAGGGAGAGACAGACAGACAGACAGATCTATCTATCTGTCTCTCTTTATATATAAATATATATACATATATATATATATATGTATATATATATATAGACAGAGAGAGAGATAGAAAGAGATATATATATATTATATAATATATATATGTATATATATATATATATATATATATCTGTCTCTGAAACAAACAAAAAACAAACCAACTAAATAATATATATTTTAGACATGTAAGGCAGCGGAGGAGAGTTTGCTGCGGCCGTTGATATCTTTACAAACTTTTAAATATGTATCACAAAGACCTTCTCTTCCTAATTTATAAACAAAAGATTCGTCATGCGTTATCAACAAAAGCTGAAAAGAATGACTGCCCTGTCGAGACTTCACCAGACGCGCCAAGGCTGCAGCTAAACTCTGCACAAAGAACAAACAAAGTAATCAAACTATTCTTTATTAATAAATAAATAAATAAATAAATAAATAAATAAATATAAGTAGAGATATAAATATTAATGTATATATATATATGTTTATTAGAAGAGTGGGTTTAAGTCGATGGCTGCAGCATCATCCTTTTACTGCATTATATTAATAATATAATAATATATTAAAATGATAACATAATAATATAATAATATAATCATAATATAATAATATATAGTTATTTAATAATAATGTAATGATATAATAATATAGCGTAATGAGATAATTATACAATAATATAACAACATAACAACAATACGATTTAATTAAGTAACAACCTAATTAATTAATTAATTAATTAAATACCTAAATAACAAACAAACTAACTAAACAAACAAACAAACTAAATAAACAAATAAATAAACAAACAAACTAAACAAACAAACAAACAAACAAACTAAATAAATAAACAAAGAAACTAACTAACTAACTAGCTAAACAAACAAACAAACTAAATAAATAAACAAAGAAACTAACTAACTAACTAGCTAAACAAACAAACAAAATAACCAACTAAATAAATAAATAAACAAACTAACTAACTAACAAAACAAACAAACAAACTAAATAAACAAACAAAAACAAATAAACAAACAGACTTCGCAGTTGTATGTGTCGAGGTTTGTAGTGGGTTCATCCAAAGCCAAAATTTGACTCGAGGCAGAAAAAATTTCGGCCAAGGCGAGACGAATAGCGAGGGAAGCAAGCACCTTCTGTCCTGTAAACAAATATATATTTAAATATAAATAAATATAAATATAAATATATATATATATATTTAAGTAGAAATTAAAAAATATATAAATCTATATATGTATATATGTATATATATACAGATGTGTATATATACATTATATATATGTATATATATATATATATATATATATATAAAGAGAGAGAGACAGAAAAGGATAAATAGAGGCAGTGATAAAGATAGACAGAAAAACAAAGAGCGAAACAAAGAGATAAACAGAGAGAGAGAAAGAAAAAGAGTTAAATAAAGATGGATAGAAAGAGAGAGAAGAAAATAATTAAACAAACAAACAAATAATCAAACAAACCTGCAGAGCATCGTCCCCTCATATCTAATTCTTTTCCTGTCGCTGTCTTCATCACTACGCGATAATTATAAGACCTTTCGCCAGCTGAGACCGCTAATTGCGAAGCACATTCTTCGTTTTCTGCTACAGATGAACGAACTAAGAAGACAGACAAAAAAACAAATTAAAATAATAATTTATACAGCTCAAACTGATAAAATAAACGCACTCTATATAATGCAAACTGTTGTTTTATATTATCTTACGATCAGCTTATACTCACACACAACAAACAATTAAAATAGACAGACAAAAACAAACAATCAAATAAATAAATAAATAAATAAATAAAATGAATAAATAAACAAAATAAAGCAGACAAACAAAACAAACAAACAGACAAACAAACAAACAAACAAACAAAATGAATAAACAAACAAACAAACAAACAAACAAATAAATAAACAAATAAACAAATAAATAAACAAATAAATAATAAATAAATAAAAGATTTACTTGCAATAGCATCGATGTCAGTGCCTGAGTAAAGAGTCTGCCAAAATTCGCGAAGTGCGCTGTTTATCGCCTCCATCTGCAACAAACATATTTATTTATTTATTTATTTATTTATTTAATTAATTAATTAATTAATCTATTTGCTTACTTATTTAATTTATTTATTTATTTATTTAATCTATTTTATATTAGTTTAGTTTATTTTATTATTATTTTATTTCACTTGAACAAAACAGCGTTGTTTAATTTTATCGGTTATTTTATTTTAGTATAACAAAGATAATTAAATATATATATTTTAATATATATATATATATATATAGATGTATATATATGTTTATATATATATATACAGATGTTTTAAACATTTATATTAATTTAATATATCTTCGTGCATTACGCGATGTAAGCAGCGGCAGAAGAAATGCAGCAAAATATATTTTTTTGATTAAACAGACATACATTAATATCAGCAACACTCAACAAACCAGACGCAGCTAGCTGCAGCTAGCTACAGCTAGCTGCAACTATACATAGCTAGCCTCAGCTATACATAGCTAGCCGCAGCTATAAACAGCTAGCCACATCTAGCCATAGGTATAAACAGCTAGCTGCAGCTAGCTGCAGCTAGCTGCAGCTATCAACAGCAATAAAACAGCTAACTGCAGCTATCAACAGCAATAAAACAGCTAGCTGCAGCTATCAACAGCAATAAAACAGCTAGCTGCAGCTATCAACAGCAATACAACAGCTAGCTGTAGCTAGCTGTAGCTAGCTGCAGCTAGCTTCATAGTCTTACTTTGGCTGCATGATAATTCATCAGCGCTCTGTCGAGGGCTTTGTGATATTTTTCGATGTCCTCCACCGCCAAACGCTCAGCCTCGCAGTCTACCAGCGCTGCAGCACATTAAAAATATAATTTATTTAATAATTAATTAAATACATTATATTTATTTATTTAAAACATATTTTATTTATTTATGTAAAATAATTAAAGACAACACCACCACCAACTGATGCATGCAAATTATGTGTTTAAAATTTTGTTGATTTGTTTGTTTATCGATTTATTTATTTATTTGCTTTTTGGCTTCTTTGTTTGCCTTCTGCTTGTTTGTTTGCCTGCTTGTTTGTTTATTTGTAGCAATACAAAAAGAAAGACTAGAAAAAATTCAGCAGCAGCAGCAGAAGCAGCAGCAGCGGAAGCAGCAGCAGAAGCAACAGCAGCAGCAGCAGCAGCAGCAGAAGCAACAGCAGCAGCAGTCGAACCTTGCACATATCTTTCATCGATTTGTCTGTACGTTGGGGTGTTGATTTCCTGCTGCAGCTGCTGCTTCCTTTCTTCTTTTGCTGCTGCTGCACCTCTCAGCTCTGCTAAACGCTGTCCCCGCTCAGCAGCAGCCCTCCTCAGGGTCTCTACAACATACTCCACTGCTGCTGCTGTTAAGCCCTGCTGCTGCTGCTGCTGCTGCTGCTGTATTGCTGCTGCAGCAAGGCTGCTTTGCTGCCCCAGGGAGGCCAGCCCCTGCTGCATCAGCTGCTGCAGGGCTTCTTGCAGAGCACGTACTGTTTGCTGCTGCTTCTCTAGCTGCTGCTGCTGCCGCTTCATCTCTATGCTGTCTCGCACCTGCTGCAGCAGCTGCTGCCCCTTTTCAAATGCAGCATTCAGATGCTCTTGCTGCTGCTGTTCCTGCTGCAGTGCGGCAGTCACCTGCTGCTGCTGCTGCCGCAGCTGCTGCTGCCTCGCTCCACTCGCAGATGCAGCAGCAGCAGCAACAGCTAAATCTGCTTCCTTCACTCGCTGCTGCTGCTCTTCCATTGATGCGGCGATCCTGATGCACATGAAGAAGCAGAAGCAGCAGCAGCAGCAGCAGCAGCAGCAGCAGCGGCACTAGCTAGCTGTATGCGGCTCTCTGAAGCTTCTGCAAACGTGCTGCTGTTGTTGTTGTTGTTGCTGCTGCTGCTGCTGCTATGTACAACTTACGCCTCCAGGTCTGCAGC
>NW_013550029.1:20555-25555 GCF_000499425.1 Eimeria acervulina | reverse complement strand
AACAAATAAATAAACAAATAAATAAACAAATAAATAAACAAATAAACGAATAAACAAATAAAGCAAATAAAACAAATAAACAAATAAACAAAACAAATAAACAAACAAACAAACAAACAAAACAAATAAATGCAGAAGTGTTTAAGAAGGAGACAATAAAAAGAGTACCGAGAAGAGCTGCTAATTGTTTATCAATGTCAGCGCATTTATTGCTGATGGCTGCAGTTTGGCCGTCATCGCTTTTTATTTGAACAACAGACTCCAACGCCTGCAGCACCACAACAACAATCATCTGCTGCTGCTGCTGCTGCTGCTGCTGCTGTTGCTGCTGCAGAAGCGGCTGTCGTAGGGGCTTCATCCCCAGTAGCCGCAGTACCAGCATCAGCAGCAGCCGCAGCAGCATCATCATCATCAGCAGCAGCAGCAGCAGCAGAAGCAGCGTTATCAGCAGCAATAGAGTTATCAGCAGCAGCAGGAGCAGCAGCATCAGGAGAAGCACACTGTATAGAAGTAAATATTTGCTTACTTTGAACTGAGGTTTAACCCTTCTTTGTTTATCAAGAGAATGCGATAACTGCATAGACCGAACAACGAGAATTCTTTTATTTTGCTGCTGCTGGTGCAGAGACACCCGAATCTGAGCCTTTACTTCCGGGGTGTCTGTTAGACGCGGATCGAACAGCCAGCCTTTGCCTCGGTCTGCAGTGGGAGGCAGCTCTCCTGTTAATGCATACTTTAAGCACTCCACTAGCGTCTGTTACAAACAATAAACAATAAACATAATAATAATAATAATAATAATAATAATAATAATAGTAATAGTAATAATCATAATAGTAATAATAATAATGACAAGAAGAAAGAAAGAGAGAATAACTAAAAATACAATAAGTAAAAACCCAAGCACGACACCACCACCATCAAAGCGAAGAATAAGAGTAATAAAAAACAGCATCATCATCAGCAGCAGCATCAGCAGCAGCATCAGCAGCAGCAGCAGCAGCAGCAGCAGAATAACAACAAGAAGAAAGAAAGAAGAAAAGAAGTAAATATCTTACTGTCTTCCCAGCCCCATTGTGACCAACAATAACGGTGAGAGGGGTTCCAAAGGAAATTGTTTGCATGCATTCGGGGCCGAAGCTTCGAACGCCTTGAATACCGAGTCTCTCTATTGTTGTCATCTTATTTAATTACTTTGTTGTTTTAATCTTTTATGCTAATCTTCTTCTCTTCCTGGTAATGCTAATGATAATGATGCTGCTCGTTATGCTGCTGCTAGTGATGCTAATAATTATAGAGATAGAACTGCTGCTGCTGCTGCTGATGTTGCTGTTGCTGCTAATGAGGAAGCTGCTGCTGTTGCTGTTGATGTGGCTGTTGCTGCTGCTCTTGGTTGTGATGGTGCTGCTGCTGCTGCTGCTGTTGCTGCTGCTGGTGTTGTTGCTGTTGTTGCTGCAGCTGCTGCTGCTATCGGAGGTGTAATTGCTCTTGTTATTGTTGTTGTTGTTGTTGCTGCTGCTGCTGCTGCTGCTGCTAGAAAAGCAGCAGCAGCTGCTGCTTCATTCCTCTTTGTTTTTATGCTGTTTGTCTGCTGCCTCGTTGCAAGGAGAAGAATCACCACTGAGGCTTTAACCTCCTTTTGTTTGGAGTTTGTCTTTGTTTTTGCTTATCTTCTCGCGGAGTTAAGTTCATCTGTAATGAAGTGTATATCGGAGTTTAAATAAGAAAGAAAAACATAGAAGAAGAGATAAAAAGAAGAAAGAAACAGCAAACAACTCAAGAAATCTGTTAACGAAGGAGAGAGCCGAGGACCCCCCTCTTCTTGTCCTGAAGGAAGTAATAGACAAAAGGGGGTAAATAATAAAAAGAAGAAAAAAGAATTGAAGTTTTCCTTAATTTCAGTTTATTTATTAGACCTTTTTATACACTAAAGAAGAAACATGAATGAACGGAAGCTCTGCTACACTACACCTGTACATACACCCCAACAACCAGCCCCATTTGGATAAAACGCTTTAACAGCTATGCGAAGGCGAAGTTCTGTATAAAACCGAAGCCTTCTTCAAATTAGAATTAAAATTTAAATTTAAATTTAAATAAATAACAAACAAATAAAAAAGAAGAGAAAAGGTGAATGACAATGGATTATAATGAAGAGATGAATGCGCTCCGCCGACATCGTTTATGCAAATTGATAGAATAATAAATAATACTACAAATTATAAATTATATCTGCGACTTTTTATTATATCCCTTTTTGCTTCATTCTTCTGGGGTGTATACGCACCTCGGTGAGACAATCAAACCGCAGATTTCTACTATATTATTGCGGGTGTTTCCTCCTCTCTTCTTCCTCCTAGGAATTTAAATGCAATTACTATATACCGCTACAGCCATCCACAGCTCGGGACAACCAACCACAGATATATACGTAGTTGCAGCTAACTCCAGCGAGCTACAGCTAGCTACAGCTCGCTGGAACTTAGTAATTCTAGCGCCAGCTAGCTGTAGCTAGCTGTAGTTGTTTGTGCTTGTGTATCTCTTCATTTTCTTTTTTCTTAATTTTCAGGTGTAAGTGCTGTGCATAGGAGCAAAGCGGTGAATGAATGCAGCACTCCATTACTGTTATACGTTTGATTTTCTTTCATTATTACTGTACTAAATTTTTTTCTTTCTTTCTTCATTCCCAACAACTCAAAGGAAAGAAAAGACTTATTTATTACTTCAATCAGAAAAGACGAAGCCCGCTGCAGATTGCTGCATGCGCTGCTACGTGTGGCGGCATTTGTATGAAATTGAGCCGTCAGAACATCGAGAAGAAACCCAAGAGAAAACAAAAGAATACACAATAAAAAGAATAACAACAACAACAATAACAACAACAATAATTATAATTATAATTATAATTATTATAATGATGTCTTCTGAATGAAGAGGTTCATTGCTGTGTTGTCTCGACTTGTGCGATTGCTTCAAATAGTTGTTGTTGATAGACAACGATATTTGTTTGTTTTTTTTCTCGTTTGCTTTGCTCTCTTATTAATAGCCCTTCTTTTTCTTCAATTGGACAGATGCAAACAGCACATTCTTTTCTGCAGTGCCGTCTTTGCAATACTTCCGCTAAGCTGAAGTATATCCAGGTGTACAGACACTTCAATTAAACAAAATATAAAAAAGATGCGCCTACCAATGCAAATGAAACTCATGTCCTGAAGGAAGACAGAGAAAAAGAAGATATAAATATATTCATAAATTGCTTTTTCTTGTTTTGTAGTGGAGGTGTGTTATAGTGGTTAATATTTTAATATATTATTTGTTGTGATATATTTGTTTATTATTGTTAAACCGCATTTTATTTTATTTTTATTTTATTTTATTTTATTTTATTTTATGTTTTTATTCAGTAAAATCGGCGCGAATTTAATGAAATGCAACAAAATTAAATTAAATTAAATTAAATTAAATTAAATTAAATTAAATTAAATTAAATTAAATTAAATTAGAGCAAATTAAATCAAGTTAAGTTAAACAAAATGAAATAGATTAAATTAAATTAATTAAATTAAATTAAATTAAATTAATTGATAATAACAAATTCATCAAAGGGCCTTCCTTACCGCAAGTGAGACGAAAGAGTGTTGGCTTGGCTAAGTGCATGGACTCCGACTTGGGGAGTAAGCACTTGATTGAGAGAATATAAAGAAATAAAATAAAGATATATTTAAATAATTGTACGTACAATGAGACAGGAATCTGCTTCTGTTTCAGTGCATGCGTTTGCTGCATGCGTCATGTCTATCTTCTTATATATTGCCCCTGAAGCTGCAGGCGCCGCAGCAGCTGCACGTACACCCGAGCTGCTAAGAAGAGGGCAGCGAGTTGTTGCTGTCCATCCTTCTCCATATCGCTGCACTTCAATTAAAGGAGAGCCAAAGGGCCCCACTGTGGGTCGTTCTGGGGCGCATGCAGACACCGCGGGAGAGGCATCGAGCTCTCTGATGCTTCTATGCTTGGCGAGACGAATATCTCTCAGTGATAACCACTGACAAGGAGGAGGTGTGAATGCTTTCTTTGCTTCTCTTGCGTTATTGTTGCTGCAGCGGATGTTAGCGTAAAAAGAGAGAAAAAGAAATAAGGAAATATAACAACAATAACGCACTTGAGTTGAGAGGAAGACGGTGAACAACTCGTAGCAGAAGAAGAAGCAGAAATCCTAGCCTTTGTTGGCTGCTGCTCTTCTCCACGAATCAATAAAGGTGTTTCTGTGTAGCCATTGAAATAAACAACAATGAACGCATGCAATGCAGTGCCTAGAGAGCAAACTCGGGGCTCCAACCCTCACCATATTCCGCTATATTCGCGGGGCTCGTTTCTGCATGCAGTCGTTTATGACATGTGAGCCTCTCTTCTGAAGTCTCCTTCTCTTTATTGCACTGTCCGCAAGGAGAGAGGGAAGGGGGAGATGCAGCTGTGGAGTTGTTGCTATGTTGGCATTCCTCTTTGCTGCTTGAAGATGATAGCTTTCCGTTGAGTGCTTTCAGTGCAGGGACGGAGCAGTTAAAAGATGAAGAGAAACTCCTGGGGTCATGATCGAGCTCGGAAGACTCAAACTCAGCAGGAGGAGGCAATCGCCTAAGGACCTCCCTCAGCAATTTCGTTTGGGTATCCACCACCTGGAAAGCCCGCGAATAAAACAAAACAATTAATCAAACACAAAACAATTATTTCACACCTTTTCAAGAAAAGAAAGCTTCGCCAATACTGGAGCCAGCGGATCTAAATGCTGATCTGAACAAATATTCAGATTTCGACGTCGCGCCGTCGCCGACAGAGCGGTCAACGCATGATCACCCATGATAAAGGCAGAGAAAATGGAATGAATGAGAACTCTTAGATATGAGGTATAATAATTAAAGGAATTCAAAAGAAATAAAACAGAAAGAAGAAGTTTTATGTGCATATTCCATCTTCCTCTTCCTTCGATTCACGAACTGCATTGC
>NW_013550029.1:13055-15555 GCF_000499425.1 Eimeria acervulina | reverse complement strand
ATGCACAAGGGGCGCCTGAAGTTGTGGTGGATTTGTTTTGTGGGATCGGTTTTTTTTCGATCCCAGCCCTCGCCTTCTGTCCCCACACTCGTCTTCGTAAACTCTATGCATGCGACATCAACCCTCTCGCTATTAAAGTAAACCAATAAACACAGCTAGCAGCAACTCTAGCAGCAGCAACTCTAGCAGCAGCAGCAGCAGCAGTAGCAGTAGCAGCAGCAGCAGCAGCAGCAGCAGAAGACGAAGTAGAGAGGCAGATGGCTGTATACACTAAATTCAGTCTGCAGGCTTCAGCGCATGCACTCTTCTTTCATGGGAGAGCTAATGCTGTCTTCTTGTTGCTGCTGTCTTCTTGCTGCTGCTGCTGCTGTGTTTGCTGCTGCTGCTGCTGCTGCAGTTTTTTAGTGAGGCGCTGCCCCTAAACCGAATCGATCCCAAGAGAGTAACGTTTCTTTTATGCAACAGCTGCTGCTTCTCATCAGAACCTGTTGATGCTGCTGCAGCAGCAGCAGCAGCAGCTGCTGCTGCTGCTGAAGATGATGATGGTTTTGCTGCTGCTGTTGACGCAGCAGTTGAGGCCTCTCAGGCTGCAGCAGATGCAAGGAAAGCCCTTGTGTCTTCTGAGGAGGTGCTGCAGCAGCAGCAGGAGCAAATCGATGCCGCAGCAGCAGCCGCAGCAGCCTCCACACCCTCCTCATCATCCCCATCAGCATCAGCAGCAGCAGCAGCATCAGCAGCAGCAGCAGCAGCAGGAGTAGCAGGCTTACCTGCTGCTCTAATAGGTGCAGCAGATCGGGTGAGTCTGGGTCTTCTCCCCTGCAGCAGCAGCGCTTGGCCTTCTGCTGTTGCTCTCCTTAACAACAGAAGAGGCGGTTTGCTGCACATCCATGCAGTAGCTCCGCTAACAGCAGCAGCAGCAGAAGAACCCCTTTACTCTACGCTGTACGTACACCCCAAAAATAGCACCCCACAAACAAATGTTCAGCCGCACAACCCAGAAGCAGCAGCTGCTGCTGCAGCATCACGAACTTCTGCTGCTGCCGCAACAGCTGGAGAAGGAGGAAGAGCAGCAACACCAGCACCAGCAGCAGCAGCAGCAGCTGCTGCTGCTGCTGGTGATAAAGATGTGCTGCAGCAGGTTGGGGGCAACTGCAAGTTGGGTATATCTTTGGGGTTTGCTCAGCGTGTGTTGCGAGATGTAGCAGCTTTAATTGAAGACAAAGCAAATAAAACAAACTGCTGCTGGAAGGTGTCTGTACACCGCGTGGAGAAGGTAAAGTCTTATGCTCCTAAACTTTTTCATTTTGTTGTCGATGTAGCAGCAATACCCCTCAGATAATATACACTTTTAAAGCAAATGCATACAATGCTGCTGCTGCTGCTGCAGTGCTGCTGCAGTGCAGCTGCTGCTGCTGCTGCAGTGCTGGGGGTGGTGCTGCTGCTGCGCTGTTGCTGTTGCGGCGCTGCTGCTGCGGCGCTGCAGCAGCAGCAAAGGAGGTGGATTGGAAGCGACTGCTGCAGCAAGCAGAGGGAGTTTAGGGTTTATGGTTTAGGGTTTAGGGTTTGCTGCGGAGTGCAGCAACTGACAGCGCGGGTTTGCTGCTGCTCTTAGACACCCCTGTACAATGCATGCATGGGGTGTATTATTTATCTTTAAGGCTATTAATATTATATATTAATATTATTTATATTAATATATAATATTAACAATTGTATATTAATATTCATAATATTAATATACAATATTAATTTTATTATTATTCATTAGGGTTTATTCTTTTTCATCTCTAGGGTTTATTCTTGTTATTAGGATTTATTATTATTATTATTACTTTCAGGGTTTATTATTAATCCTTAGGGTTTAGAGTTAGGGTTTATTATTATTATTATTTAGGGTTTATTATTATTTAGGGTTTATTATTCTTTAGGGTTTAGGGTTAGGCTTTTGTATTATTATTCGTTAGGGTTTATTACTATTCTTTAGGGTTTATTATTATTCTTTAGGCTTTAGGGTTAGGGTTTAGTATTAATTATTAGGGTTTGTATATCATTTAGGAGAGATATTGCATTCGCTGGTGTTTATAAAGAAACACCCGCGCAGCAGCAGCAGCAACAGCAGCAGCAGCAACAGCAGCAGCAAAAACAGCAGCAGCAAAAAACAGCAGCAGCAAAAAACAGCAGCAGCGAGGTAATTGTGTTCATATATATATATTATATATATACATATATATATAATTATATATTATATATAATTATATATAAAGAAATATATATATTATCAATAGGCAAAAGGCCTTATAAAAGAGTTGATGAAAATATGAAGGCGTTGCAAAGGATTTATTTGAATTAAAGCCGTTGAACGAAGTTGTTAAAGGGAAGCCCATCATATATTCTTCTCAACGTATATATTATATACATACTAGTATATATATATATATATTATATACATGTATTTACATATATATATATATATATATATACATGTATATACATATATATA
>NW_013550029.1:2229-12955 GCF_000499425.1 Eimeria acervulina | reverse complement strand
CATATATATATGTATGTATGTATGTATATATATATATATACATACATACATACATATATATATGTATATACATGTATATATATATATATATATATATGTGTGTGCCTATACATTTATATCAACACGTCCCTATATATATATATATATTATATATATAATATATATACACGTATATATGCATGTGCATATATATAAAGGCCGTAATATATTGAAAAGAAGGTTTTCATAGGCGTATATATATATATATATATATAATAAGAAACTCCATATACATATATATATATATATATATATGAAACTCCAACATATATATATATATATATATATTATATACATATTATATATGTATTAAGGCCCTAATATATTGAAATGAAAAGGCCTTCATATAAGCCTTAATACATTGAAATGAATGCCTTAACATTATATATATATATATATTATATATAATTATATATTATATATAACTATATATTATATGTTATATATAACTATATATATATATATATATTAATTTAATATATTGGTCTTAGGGCTTCTATAAATTGTTTATGAAAATTGCAGCCTGCAGCAAATCCCTCAGACGAAAGCAGCAACACCTGAGAAGAGAGAGAAAGACAAAAAATAAATAATATTTAAATGAATTAAATAATAAAACAAACAATAAAACAAACAATAAACAATAAAATAAACAATAAAATATATATATAAATAACAATAAAACTAGCAAACAATTCAAACAAATAATTGAACAAACAAACAAACATACAAACAAACCAAAAAATAATTAAACAAACAAACAAACAAACAATAAAACAAATTTAAAAAACGAGCAAGAAGGCAAATAAAACAAGCAATAAAACAAACAATTAAAAAGCAAGGAATGAAAAAGAATAAAACACACAACAAAACAAACAGAAACAAGAAACCAAAGTTGAGGGGCAGCCATGCATGCATGCAATTGTCTGTGTTCTGCGGTGTATAGGCAGCCTCCAAGCTGCATTATAAATGAAATATATTAACAGCAAAGGCAGCAGCAACACAAAATAAAGAAATCAACAAACCTTATAATGCTTCACTCTCCGCCGAAGCCCAGAGGGCCCGCTGTGTCCTCAGAGACGTCTTCACTGCTCACCCTTTATATAAAAAGCAACAACAACAGCAGCAGCAGCAGTAGATGCAGCAGCAGAAGCAGGAGCAGCAAACAGCAGCGGCAGCAGAAGCAGCAAAAGCGAGAAGCAGAAGCACAAACAATCAACAAACGCACTACAGCAGGTGCAACAGCAGCAGCAAAAGCAGCAGCAGCAGCAAAAGCAGCAGCAGCAGCAAAAGCAGCAGGAGGCAGCAGCAGCAACAGCAGCAGCAACAGCAGACAGCAGCAGCAGCAGCACTTGATGAAATTCAGCTCACGGTTTGGCCCCCTCAATTTGTCTGTCGAATTTTTCGCTGTCTTCTGCTCGCGGTTGGTATATCTGCAGCAGCGAAATAAGTAAAATATAAATATAAATATAAATATAATAATATAATAATATAAATATAAATAGTAAAAGAAGAAACAAAGAAAGTATCATTAAGCCGCAAGTTCAACTGACCACCTCCTCAGCAAACCCTTTTTAGATGTATGCACATGCTAAAGGCTTGCTGCTGCTGCTGCTGCTGCTGCTGCAGCAGCAGCAGAAACAGCAGGAGCACCAGCAGCAGCAGCACTATCACCTCCAGCAGCACCACCACCACCACCTCCAGCAGCACCACCACCACCACCTCCAGCAGCAGCACCACCACCATCACCAGGAACAGCAGCAGCAGCAGCAGCAACAGCAGCAACAACAGCAGCAGCAACAGCAGCAGCAGCAGCAACAGCAGCAGCAGCAGCAGCAGGAAATGTACCTGAGGCGACACATTCCAAATTTCAGCATTTCCTCTGGCGTCTCCGACTGCAATTCTTCGGCCGTCGCCAGACCAAACAATTTTACTTTTTGCTGCATGCACTCCGACAGCCACTTCAGGCTTGGGGCTGCTGAACACTGGCCTCTGCAGCAGCAGCAGCAACACAAGCAGAAGCAGAAGAAAAAGCAGCAGTTGCAGCAGCAGCAGCAGCAGGAGAAGCCGCAGCAGTTGTAGGAGGAAGAGCAGCAGCAATATAGCAGCAGAAGCACAGAAACAACAGTCGCAGCAGCAGAAACTGTGGCAGCAGCAGCAGCAAGGAAAACAGACAATCAACAGGCAATTAAAACAAACAAACAAACAAACAAAAAAATAAATAAATAAATAAATAATAAATAATATTTACCCCCCAGTCATTAGCGAGGTTCCAGATGTCCACACTTCCGCTGCCGCTCGCACTTGCGAATATTGCTGCGTTCGTTGGATGCCTATAAAAGCAGCAGCAGCAGCAGAAGCAGCAGCAGCAGTAGAGGCGGCAGCAGCAGTACCAGCACAAGCAGCAGCAGCAGAAGCAGAAGCAGCAGCAGCAGCAAAAAGTAGCTCGAAGCTGTGGATCGTCATTCTCCGTTGACACGGCGAAGCAGCAGCAAAAGTGCAGCAGCAAATCAAACTGGTGCTGCTGCTGCTGCAGCAGATTAGTAGCTGAACCTGCTGCTGCAGCAGCGAGGGACCGTACTTACTATGCATGCATTATAATAGCACAGGCAAGCCGAGTCAACAGCAGCGGCAGCAGCAGCAACAGCAGCAGCAGAAGCAGCAGCAAGAGCAGCAGCACCAGCAGCAAACCCACCACTTAACGTCGTATACGTAGGCGTCTCCGCCTTCAAAGGAAGCCAGCGGCTCCCCCAGGTTCTGCAGCAGCAAAACACCAAATTATGTACAAGCACAGCAAGACAGACAGCAGAAAAATTACTGCATGCAAATGCAGAGACTCCCCGTGCAGAAGCAGCAGCAGCAGCAGCAGCAGCAGAAGCAGCAGCAAAAACAGCACGGGAAACAGCAACATGATGAGAAAAACCAGCAACAGCAGCAGCAGCAACAACAACAGCAACAACATCACCAGCTGGAGCAGCAGCAGCAGCATCACCAGCAGCGGCACCAACAACAACAGCAGCAACAACAACATCACCAGCGAGATCAGCAGCAGCAGGAGCAACAGCAGCAGCAGCATCAGGAGCAGCAGCTGCAGCAGGAGCAGCAACAGCAGGAGCAGCAGCAGCAGCAGCAGCAGTGTACCTTGCTGCTCCAGAGTTTAATAGACCAATCAACAGAAGAAGACAGCAGCAAATGCGAGTAGTCGCTCGCTCCCTCTGCAGCAGCAGAGTGAAAATGAAGAGATGTCACAGCACCACCGTGGCCTTCGAAGGCATCCAATACCCCGGCTTTGCTGCACATACACCCGAAAAAATATAAGAAAATATACAATAAATCAATAAATAAATAAATAGATAAATAAATAAATACATATAGATAACAAATAATTATTCAGAGTAATATAACGAATGCTACAAAAGAAGAAAAAGAAGAAAAAACCGTACAAATGCATGCATTGAAATAAAAAGATATTTACAAAGAATTAAAATAATATGCAGAAACAAAAACACAAGTGAGCAGCAGCAGCAAACGCAGCCACACAAGCCAACGCCCAGAAACAGCAGCAGCAGCAATAAGACAAGCAGCAACAGCAGCAGCACAAGCAGCAGCAGCACAAGCAGCAACAACAGCAGCAGGGAGTGTCTTAGAGTCCCCGCTGCATCCGCTGCTGCATTAGCTGCTGCATTATTTTCTGCTGCTGCATTATCTGCTGCTGGACTATTATCTGCTGCTACTGCATTATCTGCTGTTGCTGCATGATTAGCTGCTGCTGTACGATTAGCTGCTGCAGCACTAATAGCTGCTGCACTAGCTGTCTAATCTGCTGCACTAGCACTAGCCGTATAATCTGCTGCAGCACTAATAGCTGCTGCATTAGCCCTCTAATCTGCTGCACTAGCACTAGCCGTATAATCTGCTGCAGCACTAATAGCTGCTGCTGCACTAGCTGTCTAATCTGCTGGAGGGTTATTTATTCGCTTACTTTCCGTGAATATTTGCTGTCATGATGAAGCCGTCTTCTGCGCCTAAGAGCAGATAATTTACTTCAGCCTCAGCAAATGCAAAACACTCTACGCACACTTCTCTGCTCCCTCTCTTCAAATCTAAAGTCTCCTGAAGCACAATAATAATAATAATAATAATAATAATAATAATAATAATAGTATTATTATTATTATTATTACTATTATTATTATTAAGTTATGTGTAGTTGTGTGGTTTATTGTAGCAACAGATAGGACATAATCACTCAGCTAAACGCCATATATACATATATACATATATATATATATATGAAAACGTATATATATATATATATATATATATATCGTGACAGTAGAACTGCTACTGTTGCTGCTGTTGCTGCTGCTGGTGCTGTTTCTAGGATATATTGTTTAGGGTCTAGGGTTCAGGGCTTACTGTTTAGGGCTTAGAGTTTAGGGTTTATTGTTTAGGGTTTATTGTTTAGGGTTTATTCTCTGGGGTTTATTCTTTTGGGTGTAGGGTTTAGGGTTCAGGGTTTATTGTTTAGGGTTTTTTAGTGTTTATTGTTTAGGGTTTTAGGGTTTAGCGTGTAGGGTTTAGGGTTTAGGGTTTAGGGTTTAGGGTTTAGGGTTTACAGCGGGTTGTCCCATCATTTGCAAGGACCACTGACAGAGACGGCCGTCTGTATCTACGGAGACTAAATTGTGTGCATTCTTTGTTCCTACTAACTCCAGTGAATACACCTGAAGAAGAAAATAAAATAAAATAAAATAAAATAAAATAAATATATCTTTTCTTTCTCTTTATCAGTCTTTCTTTTGATTCCCTGAGGAAGAAAAGTAAAAAGAAAGATATATATTTTTCTTCTTCTTTTTCTTGCTTTATATTCAAAGACAAAATATATCTTTTCTTTCTTTTCTTCGTTTTCTTGCTTCATATTAAGAGAATAAATATATCTTCTCCTTCTTTTCTTCTCTCTTTTGCTTCTATTTTCTTTATTTCTCTCTCTAAATCTTCTTTATTCCTCCTCTTCACCGTTTTGAAGTCACCAACTTTCTCTTTTCCCCCTTCTCTATTTTTTATTTCTTTCTCTCTTCCTCTTTACTTTTACTCTTGCTTTCTTTCTCTGTCTCTGTCTCCCTCGCTCTATATATATATATATATATGTACATGCATATATATATATATATATATGTTTGACTCACCGCACTTGCATGCCCTCTAGAAGACAATGGCGTTCGCTGCACTGGCTTCCGCTGCAGCAAACAGCAGAAAAGCAGCAGCAAAACAGCAGCAAAGCAGCAGCTTAGACAAAGCAGCACCCCTTCCCCTTACAGCTGCCACAGCACCAGGCGACTCTCCCGTTACATCATAGCACTAATAGCAATACAAATAACAATAATAAAAAAAAATAAATAAAAATAATAACAATAATAAAACAAACAATAAATGAATAATTAAAGCAGCTAAATAAATAAATAACATAAACAGCTGAATAAATAAATAATAAACGAACAAACAAATAAATAAAATAAATATGCATGCAAGAACTACCTGCACTCGCCAATCCCAGATGACGATGCTTCCGCTGTATGTACCGCCAACCACAACATGGGGCTCAAATTTATTGAATAAGGCGCTGCATACAGAAGACTGAAGGAGAAAGAAAAAGAAAAAGAAATCGATAAACAAATGCAGACAGATTTATATAAGTGGAGACGCCATTGTCTAGCCCTAACTGCTGCAGCAACAAACCAGCAGCAGCAGCAGCAACAGCAGCAAAAGCTGCTGCAGCAACTCTATACCTCTAGCAACACGAATAGCAGCTGTAACACCAGGATGAACAGCAACAGCAGCAACTCTATCTCTAGCGGCAGCAGCACCAGCAGCAGCAGCACCAGCAGCCGCACCCTTTATTCTTTTTCTCAGAATATAATACGTGATTATTGCATGCTGAATTATTGTGTTTAGGGTTAAGAGATTGTGTACAATAAAAAAATATTTTATTTTATTTTAGTGTTGTGATATGTAATAACTTAATGCTTCTTTTCTTACCTGACAGGTAAGCGCATACTCAGGTCTATCTTTCATTGCTAAATTCCATACTAAGACGCAGCCTGCTGGGCAATTTTCATTATTATATTTGCTGCAAGGGCCTCCATAAGCAGCCAGAAATAACTCAGGAAATGTCTGAGAAAAATGCATGTCTGTGATAGGGCGGTTTGGGGAATATCGACGGTCTCTGTACACCTCCATTAACATCGCTAAATCAACAGACCTGCATGCATTCGCATATATCATAATATGCAAACTAAAGCATGCATTTGCATGCACTTCCATGCAAATGCAACCCCTAAACCCTAAACCTTAATTAAACCTAAAATCCTACACCCTAAATCCTAAGCCTAAAACCCTAAACCCTAAACCCTAAACCTAAAAGCCTACACCCTAAACCCTAGAGAGAGGGGTCTGCTAATAAAGCCTTGTGTTTCCCAGCAGCAGTAGCAGCAAAGCAATGCCAGAACAGCAACAGCAACAACATCAAATAAAGCAGCAGCAGCAAATCAATAAAAGAAAACAAATAGCAGCAACTCACTCCCCATGAACGCCCGCATCTGTGCCTTCATAATCTGCAAAAGGATTAAATACCTCCGCCTCTCCCAGAGTCCTCTCAACCTGTACAGACACCAAAGCTTGCGAACAAATGCATGCGCATGCATGCATGCATGCAGATCTGCTGCATGCAGATGTGCTGCTGAGGCAGCAGCAACAGCAACACCAGCAGCAGCACCAACAACAGCAACAGTAGCAGCAATTGCACCAACAGCAGCAACAGCACCACTAGCAGCAGGAGCAACAACGCATGCACATACAAGAGGAAACGTAGAAATCCAAATAAAACGAACAGCAGCAACACCAGCAGCAGCAGCAGCAACAGATGCAAAGAAAAGAAGAGAAGAGAAGTAAAAGAAAGAAAAGAAATGAAGAAAATAAATATAAAAAAGACAAACCAGCTTCGTGGAGGTGGTGAAGAAGTCGCGAAACTCCGCAGTGGCCATCAAACGACGCCTCTCTGCCTCACCCGCAATATCTGCAGCAAACAACGCAGTAATAAATAAATAATAATATATTTATATTTATACTTATATTTATATTTATATTTATATTTATATTTATATTTATATTTACATTTACATTTACACTTATATTTATATTTATATTTTATACGATGCAATAAACATAAATATTATATAAAATTAACAAACAAATATAATAAACAATTAACAAACAAATATAATGTACAACAAACTAGAGCTTGCAAGGGGTTTTGCTGAGATGTCTTTGTGATAACGGCACATGCTGTCAACTTTGCTGCATTTGTTTATCCCTCAGCAAAATGAAAAACAAATAAAACCATCAAAATAAACTCCTCTCACAACAACAACAAACACCACTCATGCATGCATGCATGCATGCATGCATGCACAAATATTATGAGCGAGAGCAGCGCAGCAGGAAGGAAGCATACGAAAGGCTTTGGAGGAAGCAGCAGTAGCTGCTGGCGGAGCAGCAGTAGCAGCAGCAGCAGCAGCGCGGCCGCGTCCCAGTTCTGCTGCAGGCAGCAGCGGACTCGTCACCTTCAGCGTCAGGGCCTTAGTAAGGGTGTTTGCCGCCTGCAGCAGCAAACAAACGAATAATAAACAGCCTTGATCTTTACTTATCTTTGTCTTTATTTGGCTTTGTCTTCCTTTGTCTTTGTCCTTATTTGTCTTTATCTGAATTCTGCTTCAGCTTACTGTTAGCCCCGCCTCCCCTTCACTGCTCGGGGTGCGCTCTGAGGCCTCAGCGCTGCCTTCTATGCATGCCTGAACCCCACGACTGAGGGTTTCAACTGCCTGCATGCAAAGTCACGCAGCAGCAAACAGCAAATAAATAAACCTCAAGCTCCTGCTGCTGCTGCTGCTGCTCGCTCCTGTAGCAGCAGCGCTGCACCAGCGGCAATGGCAGCAGCAGCGCTGCAGCAGCAGCAATAGCAGCAGCAGCGATGCAGCAGTAGCAAATGCTCCACAGACCCTCGCAGCAGCGCAACTCCACTCACCAGCTCATCGTTCTAGCATCCTATGTCAGCGCCGCAGCAGCAACAGCAGCAGCAGTAGCAACCGCAGCAGCAGCAACAGCGGCAGCAGTAGCAGCGGCAGCAGCAGCGCCGGGGCAACTTGCCTTGGGGCGAATTGCTGTGTCTGTCTGTTCCAGCTTCGCGAGTTTAAACCCGAGTCCACGGTGACTGCAGCAGCAGCAGCAGCAGCATCAGCAGAGCACGTAGTAGAGTTTCCTCTTCTGCACTGCCGGCCCCTAATCCTTCTGTCTAAAGCAAATACACTGCACTGCAGTGTACAGACAGACTGAAACCAACGACAAAGAGAGTGCTAAAGGAAGCTACACCCTCCCAGCAGTTGTAGGGCCCCATACAACTGCTGCATGCATGCATGCATGCATTTATGCATGCGTTTGATAGATGTCGCGCTGTTGCAGCAAAAGCTACTGCAGCTGCAGCAGCAAAGCTGTCTCACTCTAGAGCCGCTGCATGCACCCCAGAAGGTCGTGCGGAAGCTCCAGGAAGGGCCTTAGTACCGGGGGCCTGGCTGTCTGCTGCTGCTGTTGCTGCTGCTGCGCCTCCGCCAGCAGCCAGCGGCTGCGGAGCCGGCTGCTCCGAGTGTACAGACGCTAGCACTTCGTGCAGCAGCGACGCGACGCTCTGCAGACAGCAGCAGAGGCCCCTCTATCAGCAGCAGGATACGCACAAGCCCTCAACTGCAGCAGCTGCAGCAGCTGCAGCTGCAGCAGCAGCAGCAACCGCAACACGGTCAACGCCCCACCTGAGATATGTCGGTCTCCTCCCCAGCAGCAGCACCACCACCACCAGCATTTCCGTAAGCTAAGACACTCTCCCTTACAGCATCTGAAGCCTTGCCCTGCAGCTGTCGCACGTGCTGCTGCTGCTGCTGCAGCTCCTGTCGTCGCTGCTGCAGCCGCTGTCGCAGCTCTTCCCTCTCCTGATCCGTGAGAGGAGCTGCTGTACTACTTGCCGACATTATGCAAGCCTGTGATTCAAAAAGGAATGAAGTCAATCCGGGTGTATAAACACTGCCCAGCTAGGGTTTAGGGTTTAGGGTTTAGGGTTTAAAGCCCCACCCTTTGCAGCCTCCTCCTCCTCCAGCCAATAAACTCCCTTTGATTGAACCGCTAGCTAAGCAAACAGTCTAACGGCCTTCTGTATGAAAGTTAGCCGGGGAGTGATAGATATACTTCATTATGAGTAAGGCTGCCAGGGGCGCATAAGCAGCAGCAGCAGCAGCAAGAAGCTGCTTCTGCTGCTGCTACCGAGCTGCTGCCTCAACAGCAAAAGCCAGGGTTGCAGCAGCAGCACAAGTTTCTCCTCTCTGCCTCCGTTGTCAAGCAGCAAGCAGGTGGCTGCGCGAGGTGATGCGCTTTTCCCGCCTCTTAGGAGAAACCTTTTGGGGTTTTAAAATTTAGTTTATTTGCTTCTTCTTTCAGAAAAGAAGGAAGAAAAACAAAGAAAGAAAACATGCAGACTGCTGCGCCTTGACTCGCGCTGGTCTATGTCCCGGCCCCGGCGGTCAGTGGGAGTAGGATAAGAAACGCCTTCAAGGTCTTCTAGAAATCTTTGCTTAAATAAATAAATAAAGAGAAAAACTTAAATAATATATCCATATGCAGCTCAAGACGAAGCATTATTTATCATCGGCAGCCGTTTCGCCTGTATACCTCAGTTGCGTGTGCCCAGCGTAGCAGCAACCGCTCCGGTGTTGGCTGGTAATATGTATGGGTTTTACTACGTATATAATCGTAGAAAGATGAATTAAAATAATAAATTAAGACAAAAACAGCTGAATCCGCTGCTTTTTTTAGTATTTTCTAAAGCCATCACAGCGAATGGAGGCAACAAGGCACATGCTTGAATGTCTGCGGCGCGTTCAGATCGCGAGCATCTCGCATGCATGCAGCGTTGAATTCGAAGAATAAATTTTACGTATTTTAGAATTAAACCCTAAAATATCTTCTATTTAAACTCATTTGAAGCATTTATTAATTCAGTATTCAGGCGGCCTGCGACGCGGCTTGCTCAGTTAAGGGGGCCTCTTCATTCGTGAATATGAATACACAACAGCATAATATACAAATAGCAGATAAAGGCAAGCAGAAACAAATAGCAGCCCATACGCCTGAAATACCTTCTTTCGTGCAGTGTTGTGCTGTTGTTTCCTGCGAAATGTGCAGATTCAATGGGTCGGTAAGCTGAGACAAAAGAAATGCATTGTTGAGGCTAATACAGCAAACAACTGGCTGCATGCATGCAAAGAAGCAGTTTCTCCTCTTTCATGTTTATTATATGGTTGCTTGGGGGTCCGTACACAAGCCGCTTCCCTTCTACAAGCATCTCTCCCGGTATGAAAGTCTTCTTAGTGAAGATAAACAGCAGCGAGTGTAGCTACCGCTCGCCAGCAGCACAGAAGCACATCACAGAATATATTTTGCTTTTTATCACAAGGCAAAAGAGAGAAAAAAAGAGAAGAGATGAAGCGGCAGCGAAGCAAATGAGGTTGCTTAAGTCTGTCGTTTTGTACCAATTCAGCAAGAGCGCAAAGAATTCTATATATATATACATATATATATATATATATAT
>NW_013550029.1:0-2129 GCF_000499425.1 Eimeria acervulina | reverse complement strand
ATATATATATATATATATATGTACATATATGCATATTTATTTTGTAGAAGCTGGTAGAGGCTAGCGTGTGGCGTATGTGCATGCAAATGGCAGCGCGACTTCATCTTTGTTATTGAGTAGTACTGTGCAGTTGGCTGTTCCGGCTCCTTCTGTCTTTGTGGCTGTCTTTTTATCTGCTATAACAATACAATACAACAAATTAAATATTCCTTTTTCTTTCAAACTGCATTTCGAATGAAGACAGAATGCATTGAGAGGCTAATTTAGCGCACGGAGACTGATGCTTTGTTACTCTTTTCTATACGCTTCTTTGCTGCTGCTGCTGCCTTTACTGCTGTTGTTCTTGCTGCTGCTGGATGTATCAGGGTAGCAGCAACTCTTCCCTTCCCCATTGGGTGTTGGTTTGCTTTGCTTTCCCTTGAATATTGTCAGACTCCCTGATCACTCCTGGGTCTCCGTCGCTGTTTGTCTGTCTCTGAAACACTTTATATGCCTTTTCCCTGCTTGCTTTACTTCTTTATGAAGTAGAGAACAGTAGAGACAGTCGAAAGGAAGCCCCAAGGGCTTACTGACCTTACTTTCTCCATCTGCTGTTCTTGCGCGTTACCTTTTACCTAATTAGAGCTATCAATAGCTGTGAGTTTTCTGTTTAGTCTCCATCAGGTCTTTGAATAATCAAAGGAATAATTTCAAAAATTATTTCTTTTCTGTACACAGGCTTTGCAGCTGTAGATGAACAGATATAGGCGGCGCAGAGCTCAGACTACAGCGGCAATCAGCCTCAAACTGCAAGTGCGTTCGTGCACAACCCTATAAAGAAGTGTTTAAAAAGCAGAAGCATAACAGGAGAGGATTGCTTCAGATAGATCATGCAGAAGGCAGCACAACGCGATGGGCTAGTTGGCAGCTCTAACATATTCTTAACTCTAAAACAACTTATGAAAGTCTCCTCGTTAACTGAAGAGACACACAACAACACCAAACACTCTAAGCAGCACCTGAAGTGCTAGAAGATATCACCACGGGGCTTCAACTCGTTGCAGTATTTCAATAGATTGGCGTGTTCATCTGGGCGAAGGAAGATATGCAAAGACTTTGTCTTCTGCACTTTCGAGTTGAAGTGCATGCATTTCGTGTTGGTGTTGTGCAGAGATGGGAAGCTATGCAGATATATAGATACATATATATATATATATATTCATATATATTATATATATTTTCATACATATATATATATATATATATGTAGAGGATATGCTGTGCGATGGCCGCCAATTCAAAGCAGGTATTTCCCCTGTAGATCTAGGCCACTCACTGCACAGTATACAGCAAATGCAGCACACAACACAAATACAATGCAAAACATTTGCAATAATACATAATCAACATATAATGCACAGCAGATATAATACATCCCATATGTAGTCCACAACATACCTAATATTAAGATTGGGGCTTAAAGACCAACCTGCCTGGATGCGTATAAGCCGCTCAGGTCGTCGCCTCAAGAACAGTTGCTACCATAGAAAAAGAGGAGAGTTACGGGTGTTGCAGCTGTGCGCGATATCTTTAAGATAAAACGAGAGAAAGTAAAGCGTTACTTTAGTAAGGTGTACTCAAAGTGTCTGGCGCTACGTACTGAGCGTTTGTGGTCTAGTGGTAGAATACCTCGTTGCCATCGAGGTGACCCGGGTTCGATTCCCGGCAGACGCACTTTTTTAAAAAACTTCTTCCTTTTTTTCTACTGCACTTCAGGCATTCTCCATTCGGTTTTCAGGACAAATTAGTTGTTCCGGTGTCGCCATATCGGCTATTTCCCTTTTAGCCGCATGCCTCTGCGTTTGCGGTCTAGTGGTAGAATACCTCGTTGCCATCGAGGTGACCCGGGTTTGGTTCCCCGCAGACGCATTTGTGGTGCATTTATTTGCTAAAGAAACCATTCTGAACCAAGCGAGCAGCTTGGGAACACCAATTATGAGAAAAGGAAGCGATTCAGGTACAACTAGATTAGCTGTGGAGAGAATAGTGTGTCTGTGTCTCAGTTCGTCGCAAGCGTTTGTGGTCTAGTGGTAGAATACCTCGTTGCCATCGAGGTGACCCGGGTTCGATTCCCGGCAGACGCACTTTTT
>NW_013550030.1:1877-3989 GCF_000499425.1 Eimeria acervulina | reverse complement strand
CAAGCGTCACCAGTGAAACAATGCACACCACAGCCCCAACTAGAAACTTGCTGCGACGTGGTCCTCGCTGAAGTACCTTGCGTCCACGGCTAACTATAATCTGGCGTGGGTGAGGTGGCTGAAGAGAGGCAATGCTTTGGAATGCAGCGTTTGGGTCGTGCGTATATAAAATTGCTAGCGATTGTTGCAGATCCGCATCTGCTGGAAGGTGTATTTGCGTCATTGTGGACGGGAGCTGCTCGCCAGTCCGCAGCAAAAAGAATCAGGGGGCGGCGCCCTAGAGTTGCTGTTCGGGAAGTTAAGTAAACGCATTTAAATTGCTGCTACCCTCCCTTCATTTTCATGATGCGCTACCCACCCTAGTTTCCCTGATCATGCGTGGTCTGTAGCCGGCATGCAGGACTTTGCGACAAAAAACCCCGAGGGGCGGAGCTATTCTGCCTGGGTGTATTGGCAAGCACCTCGAATTCTTGTACGCGATAAATTGATGCCAAGGATAGGCAGTGAGTGATTGTTACGAGGTATTCTGTGCAACGAAAAATAAAACACTGACTGACGAAGTCAATCTCAGTCAGCTCCCGCTCCCGACGCTGATGGGCCAACGCCTGCATTCCAGAGTATCCACCTACTCCCCTTGTACTAAAAACTGGTCCTCCTGCTTTGAAGCTCAGCTCAAGGCGTTTGCTAAACAGATATGTCTTCGAAATCAATTACAGGAGCCATATCGCTTGAGACAGTCCACTGGTTTCCACCCCTGCATCGACTTCTGACTATCCAGAGACCAGGAACAGCATCTGTGTGGAATCGAGGACGAACACCCAACCACCGGCCATAGCCGTGAAGCAAATTTAAAGGGGAAGCAGCTGGATTTTAACATTTTGCGTGAAACCAGGTGGGGTAGCAAAATTGTCGGGTAGGCTTTAGCCCTGCAGACTGTCCACTCAGTTGCGGTTCGCCACACCGTAGTCCTACAGACTCCTCTTTAGTGCACGAAGTGCTACGGCAGGGCGTTTATCATTAAAAGGGTATTTGAGATGGGACATCCTGGCACTTTGGATGACAAGATTGACCTGAAGAATGCTTCTGAAGAACTTCACCACGAACCAACGATTCGCACGACTGCGAGGAGCACAATTCTGTTCATTGTAAGTACAAGCGTACACAGATGAAAATGCACATTGACAGGACACCCTTTTTAATGAAGTTGTAGCGTATGCGCACTGAGACGCGCTCGCTGCTATGCAAAGGGGAGCGGCAGGCGTGGTGAGTGTCGTCGGCCCCAGCCGAGGAGTGACCTGCAGCAGAGTCGAAATACGTCCTATGGGAATTCCCAGAAACAGCTTTCCTACCCTCTTGTATACAGGAGGAATTTGAGAAATGGCACACAGGCTTGGCACTGGTAGTGACAGGAGGTGTCCTGCTGTGAGTTGCAGCACATCTTGCTCGAACTCCTCTTGCAGGAGAGCCTCACATGCAGGCATAGCAAAGCCCCCTTTACATGCACGCATCCACACCGAAGATAAGTATCGAACGCCTGCGTGGCCCTCAGTAGATAGTCTGCACCCAAGTCGAAATGCATATGCCCTGTTCAGTAATGGTCCATGTCCAGCTACCCGTGGCTTATAGTGCGCCTCGTCTCCATGCGCCCCGCAAAGCAGGCGCACCCTAGGCCTTTACAGAGGAAACGTTAAACATGCGCAGGGCCAGAAACCTACCACATGCAGATATCCACAGCAGCATTCGTCTGGGAGGCCAGACTGGGAATTTCTTTAAAACGCACAAAAGGATTGACAACCCTTTACCTTGAAGAGCTCATGTTAGCACTTCTTAGGCAGAAGCTCCACGAAGGCCGTAGAAAGACGACTGACCACCTTTACTCCTCCCATCCCATTCCAGCGCTTCTCCATGGAGGACAGGATTCTTCAGAAGACCCTCAATGCAGATATAGACGATGAATATTAGCTACTGCATTGTTATTAGCAAGAGAGCTCAGTTGCAGCTTCACCATCTGTTAGACAGACTTCCACCCATTGTTGCTTTTTCATGCAGAGCGATTGTATCTGCCTGCAAGAAGTGGTTAGCATGGAAACAGTGCCAGCGTGGGACAGGGAA
>NW_013550030.1:0-1777 GCF_000499425.1 Eimeria acervulina | reverse complement strand
GAGCGATTGTATCTGCCTGCAAGAAGTGGTTAGCATGGAAACAGTGCCAGCGTGGGACAGGGAAGGCAAATGAGTATTTCTGTTAAGTACCACGCAACAAACCGGAATGGCAGTCGCCTGGTGCCGGCCTGAAGGCTTAAGTGGGAACAAACCATGGACAGGTTGTGGGTACCAGACTCATGAGAAAAGGGAAAGAGGAAACTTCATTTTAATGCAGCTCTAGTTGTCGGGAACATCCTCGTAGTTGGAGGCAAGCCAGATACGCACGCATAAAAGCATGCGTGCACAAGTTTAGCTACCTTCGGTAGCCTATGACAGAATGCTCGACAATCAGAGAGGCGTCCGCGCATGGATCCAAATTCTGAATTAAACAGGTAACCACTTCACTGCAGGCGTCACCGTGTACTCGCTTCCCGGTGACCGGGCGCTTCACCGACAGAAGGATCTTTTAAACCATTACTAGAGCAAGCGAACTTATTATCATCCTCCATCCAGAGCTTCCACAACGGGTTGGAAAGCTGCGTGCGTTTGTACGCATGGGAAATTATGGCCCGCTTGAGCTCAATTATCTCTGTAAATGCCGGGCGTCTTCCGTCCTTATATATTGACAGTGCAGCGCTCAGTCGGTTGACCAACTTGTTCAGCATCTCAGTTCTCTCATTCCTCCCTCTCTCCGAAAAGCAATAATCTGTGTGGAACTTTTGCACGAACTGAGCCCACCAGCTGCCTGTATTCATCTTTTCCCCCAGGAGCTCAATTGTGCATACCAAGTGGTCAAAGGCCATAAATATAGACGACAATTTAACAAAAAGGTAGTTGGCTCGCCGTCTCTTGAGTGGCCGCGTCAGTTTGTCGTTTGCATAGCATGCCACGAGTTCTGCTTCCCTAATGAGTGTCTTAATTTCTTCAGGCGTCAGCGAAGCCTTCGCAAATAAACTGCGCATTGTCGTATATGACTCCATAGGACTCGGCTTGGGAAAACGAAGAGACAGTGCAAACTCCGCACGGAATATCCGGTGGATATCTCGGGGATTCACCACTGGTAGCCGCACAAAAGGATGCAGGCGAACGTCGCCAGCCTTACTGGGCTCCCCAGGATCACTATTGGGTGCCCGCAGAGCTGGGATCGAAACTGACCTCCCCACGGCACAAAAAGTCCCGTCAAAGGCGTGTGCCTGGCGCTCAAGCTGTTGCACTGCTTTCATTTGAATTAATGGCACTGAACTGTCATGACGCAAGCCTCCATGAGAGTCACCACGACCGACTATACCTGCACGCCTGTCAGTTTCAAAAGGAGCCGCATTAGTTACAGCTGGTGAAGTTGCATCCACCGTTGGGTTTTGCAATGCAGTGCCCATTGCACTGTGCTGAAGGGCCTGTGGAAACATATTAGCTGAATGGTAGTCCAGCAAAGCCGCAGGATTCAGGGCGTCTTCACTGCTGGTTGCGCTGCCAACTGACGAAAAGGCCCCTTGCTTTGCAGTTACCTCTTGTTCATAAATATCCGACGAACTTGTTCGAGATGTTGGTACTTCCCGTTGAAGCCCTTGCATTCCGCTCTCTCCTGCGGCCTGCACTTGCTGCCCCTCTTCCCCAAAAACAGGCCATGCCGGATCCGCCCGCCAGGCATCTGCACTAAAAGGGTCGAACGCACTGCCCACTTCCCCTCCACTACGGTCTGACCCAAGTCTGCCAGCAGATGCCCCTGGGTGCGAGGTGGACTGCCATGACTCATCTAGCCGAAAAAATTTAGACAATGGAGAATGAGCTTCATCTT
>NW_013550031.1:11592-47264 GCF_000499425.1 Eimeria acervulina | reverse complement strand
GAGGTGAAAAACAGTCAGAAAACAGTTTGGAAAGACGGCTGGTCTTCCCACCAGTCATTAGGTTCCTGCGCATATCAGCACAATGGCTTGGAACTGGTACGCAGAGAGAGCAGCCTGTCACAAGTTGCAGTTCCCCTTGTTGCAGAATCTAGCAACCCTGTGTGGAAAAATGCCATGTACCTAGCCAAGAGAATCTTCAGCTGCTCGCCCTGATTTGCATTTTTCCGGGACTACCAGTCCTTTGGAACCGATTCGCACGGGTCGAAGGCGATTACTGGA
This sequence comes from Eimeria acervulina, assembly GCF_000499425.1. NCBI lineage: Eukaryota > Apicomplexa > Conoidasida > Eucoccidiorida > Eimeriidae > Eimeria > Eimeria acervulina. The sequence goes on along the minus strand of NW_013550031.1, from coordinate 46,985 downwards.
TGTCTCTTGTCGTAGTTTGGACATTCCTGCGCTCTTTTCATACATTCTCGAGCAGCTGCAAAATGTGCATGCAAATGGAGAGCGGCAGGCGAAAGCTTAAGCTGGCCCTGCATTAAGTAAGCAGGAATGCCTTGTCGAAGTTTCGGGTCGCTGCATGTGGTTCCTGCTCTGGGGCATAAAAAACGAATGCTTAATTTGGGGGGAGCGGAGTCAGAACAACTCACTGTAGAGGCAAGTCAGGTTGAAAGATGATGCGCATTCGAAACAACTGAGCTCAGCGTGACTAGTGCCAGCAAAGGAGCGAAAGGTGACTGGATTGAAGTTATTCCCTGTCCTGAGCTTCACTTATGGCCCAGAACATCTCCTGTTGCCTCCCCATGCTGGTAGTGCAATCAAAATCAAAAGACGCCCAACATTCAGCAATTGCAGACTCGGTACAAGTGCATGCGTCCTTGACAGATGGGTACGCTGATGCATGCAGCCCCAAGTTTAGATTATACATCCAGTGGGAACTTTGTCCTAGTTACTCTAAAGTGACAAATAGTAACCTTATCGCTTTAGTAGCTGTAAGCGAGAATGAGTGGTGGGCTGTCTTCTTGGATATGCGATGCGCGACAGATCGAGATGGTCCTGCACTGTCTCTCTCCTGCGTTGAGACAACTACGGCGTCTCTCCAATTAGGCTCATGTAAAAGATTTTCTGGCTCAATGGAAACGAATGGCAATGCCGCATTAATGCGCTCGATAAACAACCTTGTTGCATTCTGGTGGGGGTTCCATCCGCTGTACTCTGCAGAAGACAGGAAGGCATGCATTACACAGTGATACCATCTCGAGTGTTGTCGAATAGCTCGGTAGGCCTGCCTGTTTATTTGTGCCGTTTGGAGTGGATAGGGGTATTTCCACTTTGCCGATTTTCACTTGCTGTGCAGAAAGACTACCAGGATTCGGTCTTCCGTTATTTTCACTACACGAGCAGTCAAATGCTCAAGAAAGCATTCGCCTGATCAATAGGCACACGCTGCGGAGCGGAAAGGAAAACAGCAACTCAGCTAACGCGTTTTATGAAAGACAGGCAAGGAGCACGGCACTTCGCAGGAGAGTGGAGCTGCACACGGTTTCCTCGCGTGGGTTTGTCTTAGGCACACTAACAGAAGGTGCTCCACAAAAGGACTCCCTCTTTGTCTTTTGACAAGCGTCGGTACAAGCTAGTTGGCTTATGCTGGCATAAACTATTTTGTTTGCTTCACAGAGCGCCAAAGGTTTTGGGGGAGACTGGGGAAGTGCAGCAACACCTTTAGAATAGAATTTCGGCGGGGAGTTTGAACAAGGCGTTCTCAATTCACAAGTACAAAGCATAATTCGTTGAAATGAAAAGAGCAATACGGCAACGAGAGAGAGGCAGGGATGGTGCGGCACATGCTGGGAGGAAGTGGACCGAGCACTCCATCAACGGAAATGCTGCGCAGCGAGGCTTGCCTTGTGAGTGTGCCACGAAGGCTGCTTCTTTTGTTGCCATAGGAACGAATTCCTTACCAGAAGAAACTTGGACATGCCATTCGCTGGTGAAGCCAAATACAAAAAATGGAGAGCTTCAAGTGCCTCAACAGCGGTGGGGAAATGGCGTAGGATGGGTAAGGGATTTTTATTTTCTGTTTCAACACAACAAAGCATGTGCAGTTGATGGGGGAATATTGACGAACTACTTACTACTGCATTGTAATGATCTTAGTTTTCACATCCTCAGATGCCATAAGCAGTTACTTGAAAGAACAAGGTGGCTTTGCAGCGGAAGCTCACGGAGCGGGGGAGACTAAAAGTCGTGCCTAGCAGCACTGGATACCTAGCAATCGATGGGTGCACCGCTGGCTTCTGCATTGCTAGCTATGAGGGAACCAAGGAAGAACAGGCTGTGCTACAAAGAGGAGTGTACAGAGTGGAAACTGTTTTTAAAGTGAGGTTTCGGCACGTGCAGTTGATAAACAAGCACACCCCGGAGTGGAACAGTTCATACACTGCTAGATTTCGTCAGGGACGCACGTGAACAGGATTGAATGATTCAAATAGCGAGGCAAAACAAATGGCCATGCACCTCTCTAAATTTGGACTTTCTGAAATACGTAGTTGAGCAAGCACGAGCCTACACTTTAGTTAAGCATCCGGATGCTCTATCTAGCTAGCATCGCGCACGACCTGAGCCTTCCATTTGGTCGCAGGTTTCGCCAGGTGGTCCGTTTGACGGCCAAGCTGTCTGCATACTGATTGACATGGCAAAGGTACAGAGACCCTTTGGGAAATCTTCAGAGGGACGGCAAACGCCAGCAGAATGCTTTCTCTGTTCTGGATATGGCTTCTGATTGCGTTTCTCTGTGATGTGCGTGTACAGGCTGGAGACGTCAGTGGCCTTTGCGACTTATGCTCCCTTCAGGTCAACACCTCCGCCAGGTGTGGATGGCACTCTCACAAAGTCTGTCCGTCTTCGGAATTCTAATAATCGTTAGGAGAGCCGAAGTTCTGCTTCAACTCGCGGAGGAATATGAATGTGCTCGTCTACGATTTGCAAACTCCTCCCTACAATCTCACCATCTTTTAGTGGATTTCCTGCTGGGCACAGTCAAGCAGCAACCATACCAAAAGCATTACCGCTGCGCATCAGGAGTTATTGTGCAAGGCCCACTGCGTATTTTCGAATCGATCCGCAGGGGTGTCAGGGTCGAGAGTCTCGTTCCTGGACTAGCACCCCGCACAGTCTTGGTAGGTTGCCAATTCATAAGACTTTAATGCAAAGGACTACCAACAATTGGGGGCTGGCTGCCAGTTGCATTGCTCTCCATTGTGCCCTCACTGAGCGCTTCAGAACCAGCCTCAGCAGGCCAGCATCTTTGACAATGTCCTGGGAATTAAATGCAGGTTGCAGATGGCGTGGACAACTTGTATCCCCACGCCTGGATTCACGTTGCTGTACAATATGCCTCGGACTCTATAAGGTAGCCCCATGCATATGCAGCGCAATCACTGATTTGCCCTCATGCGCCTTTATTCATCTGCTAACGTGGATACCTCAGCATCATAGAGTCCGTCCGATGCAAAAGCATCAAAAAAAATGGCATTAGCTGTGAAATGCTTATCGAATTCGGTTCTAGCTGGTTCCCCTCAAAGTGCACTGAGGAGAAAACTGCTCTGGCCATGACTGGAGAGCCTAAACAAGGCCGTCTTGGAAGCGTATTCATTGCTGCGTTGCAGTATATGGGTTGCAAATAATTGTTTGGGCCAGGGCATTAAGCTCCACCGGACCCAGCCCTTTATCCCGCTCAGCACGAGCCTCTACAGCAACCAAGTTGGGGTTGGCGTGTATGGAATGACACGAGCTGTCATCAAAAGTTTCAAGATTCGAGAATGTGACGCTCATGAAGACGCAGGCATGAAGCACTGATTGCGCATTAAGGGAAAAGTGTTTCATAGTGCCTAGCCCAAATATCTTGCAACAACACTTTTTCTTTCGAAGTACCGTTTGCAACGGAAGGCGCTACAATTTCTTGTAAATCTAGTTGTTTCCTACGGGGGCATCTTGATGCTCAGTGACCCGCCTGGCAACATAGAATTTCCTTGTGTCCTTGCAGGGCTTGATGGGAACCCTTCGCTGATACCTTTTAAAAATAATCGCCTTTCACCGATGAGGTGCAACAGAAACCAAGACATAATACCAATCTGCACCCGTGCAAGGTGGCACTTCGTGCAAAAAAATATGTTTGGTGCATTCATTGCCCAAAAGAGGAGCTCACGCATACTGAACGCGTTGCTAGTGAGTTGCTTCAGGGTAGAAGACGAGGCCGTAGGTAGTGCGGACCACGCTGCCGATCTTGTACAACTAATAGAGAGCGAGATTGTGTGGCCCAGCCCAGGTTAGATAGCATGCTACGCTGGTCTATGACGATTACACTGAAATGGGTGCCTACCCTTTACGCAGCTGCGCCCAGAACAGCTCTTGTTCTCGGCATCAAAATACGTCGCGTCAAATAGTGTATCTGGGGAGTCTCTGTGAGGCCACCGTGCTCTTGCAGGAATCAGTTTTGAAGATATTGTAGCGCTTTCTTCCGCAAAGGATGCTTTGCGTGAAAGTGTACTGTTGCCACTCCAAATGCCAAACGTCCTCACTGGACTACTCGAGCCACCGAAAGGCCTAATGCTTTTTGGTCCCCCTGGAACGGGTACGTATTACTACGTTTGGCAAGCAACAAGGTTTGTTTCCAATTAGGCGGGAAACACAATCATGGTACTTCCCAAGTGCTACGAGAATAACGACTTGCGATGAAAACCCTGTGCATGAAATTGTCTAATCAGGCAAAACCATGCTGGCTTACGCTGTAGCGTCAACACCTGGAGTTTGCTTATTCCGTTGCTCGCCTGCAACACTTACGTCAAAGTGGCGTGGAGAGTCAGAGAAGCTGGTCCGCACGCTATTCACAGTGAGCCGCCTCACTAGCATACACTCCAGTGTGGTTATCCCTTACACAGAGTCCTCTGTTCCCCGGAGGGACGAGTTGACAATGCGTCTGAAGGGCTTACCATGTGTTTAGGTGGCACGGGCACGTGCTCCAAGCGTTTTGTTCTTCGACGAGGCCGACGCACTCTGCAGCAAGCGAGGAAGTCATGATGAGCACGAGGCTTCGAAAAGATTTAAGGCTGAGCTCTTACAGCAGATAGATGGCCTTCACCAAGAGAAAGCAAATTCTGCTCGCCCGGACAACGCAGAAGCACCATCTTCGCTTGGCAGCTCTAATATGCGCAGATCGCCCCACGTTGTCGTCATAGCGGCTACGAACGCTCCATGGTACGTACTTCTCGGAGCTGCATGATAATGCGTCTTGAAGCTGTTGATTACGAATGGTGGCGTTTCTGACACCTGTACTAGCAGTGTAGCTCAAACAGAAACTACTTTCCGGCACTGGCTATTTCAGTCGAAACACATTGCGTTGGATGTTGACAAATGTGACTAAGGAACGTTGATGAGGCTCTGCGGCGTCGCCTCGAGAAGAGACTTCTCATCCCACTACCGGATCTTTGTGCTAGAAAGCAACTGCTGATACACTTGCTCGGGCAACAAAAGGCAAGCGACTCGAAAACTCATCAGCAGCTGAGCTTATTGTAGAGGATGTGATCAAGCCACCCAGTGTTGACTGTCCTAGATGCATTGATGCATTAGTACGAACTTGCAGCCCAACATGCGTGCAGTTGGATAGCAACGTGAATCTAGAGGAGATTGCTAGGAGAACTGATGGATTCTCCTGCGCTGACCTGCGCAGCCTGTGCCGGGAAGCTGCGATGCAACCCGTTCGTCGTCTGCTAAAAGGCCTATCTCCTGGTGTTACTCAAGAAACAATCGAATGCACCATTGTGAGTGCAGGCAACCTGGAAAAATTTTCCTCTGTTGTGTAAAATAGTTTATATCGTGATATTCTGCCCGACGAACCTAGCGGGAAGCGTCTCCTTCCTATGAATTTGATAGTAGACAGCCATGCTAATGAAAACCGCTGCGTAGCATCATGTGGAGAACAAAGCCTGCGGTTATTAGATAAGCATTACTGCTTTGCAGGCCAAGCAATCAATAGGAGCGGAAGAATTCGAGTCAGCTCTTCAAAATACACGACCGTCAGTAAGCGTAGATGCGGCTCTTCGATTTTTCGAATGGGACGAAGCTTTCGGTTCTAGGTGAAGCCGTACTGAAGGGATGCGAAGGCCAGAAGAGCACAAGCAAACAACCATCTGGACAGCAGTAGTTGGTTCTTGTAGGCAATGTCCTTGGACATTACACAGTACAGTACATTTCCTGATGGACCACATAGGCTTCTTGTGACGAGTCCAGCCGTAACAGAGAGCGATATGCCAACTGGACTCATGTCTTATTTAATTACTTGCCTTTGCCATTTCAGCATTGCTTTGTAAAGGCGAACTGTTTTTTTCTCTGTATAACTAAATTCCTGCGCCCTCCGCTTGGTTTAAAATGGTCGCCTGGACAGTGTGGAATTGTTATAAATTGCTACACTCGCAACGAACACTCCTAATATACTGAAGCAGCTTGAGGTGTATTTCCTTCTGTTGCAATCCCAGCTGCCCAACTAGGGTAAAACGCAGCTAGAACTTGGAGCCAAAACACGACGGGATAATATTTTCCCCGCTGCTGTCTGCTAGGAGCCTAGCTGTTGCACTGCTAGCCAATCGGGCGCATCTAGCGGTTCACTTTCCAAATGAAAGGTATTAAATTCGACTAGGAAATGAGTTGTGACCCTCAGGAGGAGGACTTTGTCATTATATTATTAATTATGGTGAGCATGATCCTCCAGTCCTTATTTGCAAGCCTCGCACTTGCGAAGGGCCTTGTGCCTGCTGTCCTCCTAACGTGTCGGGAGGCAGCGCAACTTCCCCGTCGCATTTGGACTTGCCTGATGCTTCGTTCGCAGGAAGGCGTCAAGGTTTCTGGGTTGAGCACTTCGCGAGCACTTCGCGAGCACTTCGCATGACGATCGGTAGGATGCAGACCTCTTCATTCGCAGCACTACATAGACTAAGTGTTCATACAGAAATACCAATGAATCCGCATATTCTTTTACCACAGAAAAATCCCATGTTCTACAATGCGGGAGTCATATCACTGTGGAAGCTGGGCTATTTACCATTAAAAATTACGAGTTTTGAGTCTTAAAGGCCCACTAAGGTCCTATAAGATCTCTTTCCGTAATGGCGCAGTACGTGGGCAGCGGTTTGAAATGGCGATGTGTATGAAGGCAATCGAAGTACAACTGCACCACGCCCGGCTTATCCTGGTTTTACATACTTCAGATGCAGCCTGATGCAGCATGCTGGTTCTACGTCGGAATGTTTCCTTGTGGGGATTTCTCTACTGAATCTATGGATGGCGGGGCAGAACAATTCCAGGAGAAAGCGACACGAGGAAGAGGCAACGAGCAGATTCGGCACTCAGAATTGCAAGGAAGCATAGTGCGGCGCATTCTATCATGCCATAGCATTATTTTTGTGGCATTACTCTTACTATTATTACTATTATGCTGATTATTATTATCGAAGTTCGCAAGAGAGAGGCAAAAACCGGGGATTTTTAAAGAGGACAGTTTGACCAATGTTGCCAGGAGAGGCCCCCTTTACACTGGAGGCACTAGGCCCAGAGTTCCGGGAGAAACGGAGGTGGATTTCGTACTGGCAGACCCTCCTCAAGCCAAGTATGCGCCGATCCATGCTCACATTTGTTGCCAGCAACTGCCAACGCCACTTGGGACACGCTGGAAGAAAAATTTACGAAAGTGTAGTGCAGCCGGTCTGTCCACTGCTTTGCGCATTCATGTGATTGCTCTTTCCCGATGGCAGTTGGAGCCCATACAAGTCTATCAGATAAACACAAAGCAAGTTAACAAATGAGTCAAATGACCGTGAAACGTGACTTCTACGTTGGGGCAATTGACAACGTCATTATTTCGGGGGTTGTCACTGTAGGGCAAGCCTAAAGCCTCCATAGCGAATGCGCTATGTCTATGCGCTCTGCGGCGTGAAGCAATATTGCAACCCCTCTCCTAATATGCGCTGCAAGGAAATGAGTGGAAGCACTATTGCCTATTGCAAAGTATTGGGATTCGTTGACGGACTGCGACGGGAACCTCGAAGGACTGCAGCAAGAGGATGCGGGCCGCTTTAGTTTATTGTGGATAGGCTAGGCAGAAATGCCTACTTTATTCCATGCTGAAGCGGACCTGTTGCACAGAGCGTGGCAAAACTACTTACAAGTCACTCCGCACATACCCAACGGATACCAGTACTGGCAGAAACCCCGAGTTTCGCAGCGCCTGCCTACGCGAATTCACGATGCCGCTCAGCATGAGTCAGCGCTTGACCACCACGAACCAAGAGGAGGCTGGTAGTCTTAGTGATAGTTGGAGTGGCATGCTGGTGGATTGTTCACCTTTTGATACAGTGCAAAATTGGTCAGTGTAGCTTGTGGGTCGACTCCCTCCAGTTTGCTGAGTGTGCTTATTCCAGGAGTGCACGCGCCTCTCCAGAGCTCCGCAACTTTTTTAAATTTCCGTCTAAGCACTGTTTAGTTACCCGTTGCTGGACTTCTGGATTCTGCCCCACCTCTACACCTCACCAGCTGCATGCTTCCAACGGCAACTTGTAGCTTTCCAGATGGTGTGAAAAAAAACACAAGGACGCCAGGTACAAAACTGTGGGAAAATATGAATCGCCTGGGTAGAAATTATCTCCCAAATTTTTTGTTCGGCAGCTACTTTCCGGGTAAGCGACTCTGCCCTACTGTATTCCTGCGTATGGCGAGGCCCTAAGGAAAACAAACAGCCCCAGCATCTCGCCAAGCGTTCGTTACTGCCTTTTGCTGGTTGTCTCTGGAACAACGTACTACTGAGAGCTATGCCACCGGTGGATGAACAAAGTTGAGGGGATGTGTGCTTGCAGATACGTGCAACAGCGACAGCAGGCCAGTAGAACAACAAAATTATATTACGAATGGCTAGTAAGAAGAAGCCACCTGCACAGAGTCGATGTACCCGCTTTTGCAGCTACACAGTTACTTCACCCCCTATTACAGCTCCTGTTGGGACCTCTCATGCAAGCACTGCCTGCATCAGATGCAAGCTATAGAGTTACCTTACTCCCTTTTCCAGCCCGTGCTGCTAGCTCACACCCAAAATCCTGTTCGCTCGCTCTCTTTGGCCATCTTCCTGGAGATGCCAGGAGTCAGAGGGGACCGTCTTAATTTTGAGCTGCGTGCAGGATAACATCTACAACGCTGAAACAACGCGCACGCGCATATCCGAAATTAATGCAGTCAGTCCCCAGCATGAATTACCGGCGTGCCCGCTGGCGACTGGATTATGTTGCTCCCATCGTCGTAGGCGCAGAGTATCCCTCCTTCCTAATCAAGTACACCAGTAGGCTGCTAATCTGAAATGGTTGAACGACCTCTGCAAAAGTTCATGGCCACCTTGTGTTGGATAATCTGAAAGACTGCAAAAGTGGTGAAGGCCTCCCGCGAAGATTGGCTTCGCTGCGCGGCAACGACAACGGGTGCGAGACACCATACCCGTGTTCACATAAGCGCGCAAGTCGAGGAACTAAGACAAAGTGGGAGAATGACTTGCTTTTTGCGGAAACACACGAGGTTCAGGCAAAAAGCGTTAACCCAACTGGTGAGCGAATCTGCTCGAGTGCACTAGCTTCCTGAATCACGTGCAAAACCAGCACTTATTTTTAAATGCTCGAGGTTCTAGCCCATCTGCAAATGCATAAGCACCTCTGCGCGATGTGGAAGCCTTGCCGAGTTTTCCGTGCTGCCTGCACAATGAAGCAGGAAGTTATGGCATCCGCTCCGCCATTCGCTGTACCATCCTTTTGCATGCCTTTCTACGGCTGCTAGTAGGCACTCCCGGGGGGAGTATTGGCAGCTACGTCGCTGGCTCTTGGCCGATATCCTACCTTCTTGTCCTCGAAGTTAAGGCGAGGAAGCAAAACTTCCTTCACGGAGAACTTTCTCCGTGGATTTCATCTTCGTAAGCTACCGCAGAGACGCACGGTCTGCCTAGGCAATCACAGATGTTACAAGTAGTACCCACCTGCAGCGCCTCAGGCTCCTGATGAAAGCACGGAGCTCTTGGCGATAGGCTACTGGATGCACATATATGAGTCTCACGGCATTCAGCTGTTGGTAGTTGACGACTATGGCCCACAGCTGTGTTCCCGAACCGTTTTCCTTTCCCCCTGCAATCTAGGCTGGAGAAGCGGAAGCAGGTGAAGTCATTTTCGTCCGCTTTGCATGCATTAAACTCTGAAAGGTTCCTCTCGTGGCCCCAGCTTCTCCCGCTTGGCACCCGAGGCGGCAACTGGTGAACCAACGTCTGCCTAGATGCTCCTAACATGCTCTCGAGAGTCTCAAGCCACCTGAGACCCACGCTTAACAGCCTTTCCTCGGAGAAATGCGAATTTGGCCAGCTGGTGTGTGTGAGTGGATTAACGTCACCTTGAGTGGCGCGTTTTACCTGGCGTGACTCCTCTTATTTCCTTCCTTGTTGAATCTCTGTCGGTCTCAAGTGGCATTTCCTGAGCCCCGCTACAGACATGGTTTCTACTGGTGCTTTCTGCTATACTGGTGTGATAACATGGATTTTCACAAGCGCATTGAGCACCCCCATGCTTCGATTTCTGCTGAGGCATTCACAGTAAATATTTTTGGGTACTAGTCTGCTACTATTCATGAAGTTCCTCTACCTGTTTGAGGCCAACAAACTAACCTAACTACCTTCTCGCGTGCCCAACGGCCTAGGATGGTATCCTCCGGGCCCAGCCGCGCTGCCTGCGTCAATCGTAGTTTGCTTGATGACGTTTCGTTGTGCGCATACGCTGCTGCGGCAATAATTCTCAGAGCAGTCGACGCGCTCAGCTCTTTCCTATGATGCACCTCTTGCTTTCTTGGAAACTGCAGAAGGTGCTTTCCTCCCGCACCAAATCGAAGCCTAGTACAACCCATCGTAGTGCAAAAGGACGAAATCATGCTGGCTCTCAGGGGCCCGTACAACAGACCCAACACCCTCAACGCCGTAGCTTAACGGAAATTCTTTACCAGTGGCGCCTCGGAATCGCACAGAGGGAGACAGCTCGATGGCTGTTATCCGAGGCTTCATATGTGAAAGATCAGGAAATGGACCTGCTAGGCCAGGTGTTCCGTAGGACTTCTCAACCGCGCTCCCCCTTTCTGCGCAGGCGCGCAACAACCAAACACGCCCTGCTTCTACTAATACACAAACAAACTTTCGCTGGTGGCTGCCGCTCTCTGACGATAGTGACCATCACAGCTGGCTGGAGCTATGAGGGCCTCTGTGAGCTGTAGCAAGACCCAGGGCCCCTTGGGCCGATTCCTGTTGGCTCACGTTCACGATCCTTCGAGTTGCGCAACACCCGCGGTTGCACGTCATGCACTTGTGTATGAACCGTTGCCTGCCCTTCATCTGCTTCTGCGTAGGTCGCTTGGTAGAGCGTACCTTGTTGAGAGCCAAGAACTTCTTCCTCCGGCACTTAGATATGCAAACGCGGTTATGCGCCAACCGAATCGCATGCATGCCAGTCAACGCTTCTATATTTTTGGCACATAAACTGCATCTGTTGAGCAGCTACAACTCAGTGTGTGCGGCATGAACTGCAGTTGCTGGTCCTCTTCGCCAGCCTCCCGCCACGCCGATAGGTCCGCCAGCGTCGGGTGGCAACCTCAACCAAAAGGCCGCATTCCCTGCTCTCCACTCTCCTAACACGTGCACGCTGCCCGCTGCCCGCTTATCTGCACCCACACCAGCTGCCACTCTCAGCAGCTTGTTGGTACGATGCCGCTCCTTGGGCACTCACACTTGTTGCCTCATCTGTGGTGTCAGATTCTTCCTATTTTCCCCCGGATGCAGGCGGCGTGGATGCATCGCCTTTATCCAATTGGCTGAGTTGACCGGCAGATTTGTTTTACCATCTAGGGGCTCGCGTGCGCCGTGCCACTGCGAGTAGTCTAGTCGTCGTCCCCGCATTTGAGCGCTGATAGGTGCACGCTTTCTGGGCTTCACTGCATGCCGAGACCGCCTGGCATTTTTTCGTCGCGTTGCCCCGTGTAACTGCCTTGGAATAAAGCAAAATGCGACTCCCAACAACTTCCTGCATCTCCAGCTCTCTAGCCTTTTCCTGCGCCCGGCGCACTCACGAATATCCTTTGCACTTCCCTTTCCCTACTGAGTTACTGCCTCTCCCTCCTGGGGTTGGCAACTTGGTCTTCCTTTGCCCCCAGCTGGCCAAGTACACGACTCCCCCACATGTATTGCATCGGCACGCCTGTTTCTTCGTTTAGAAATTATTAGGGGAGTGGCTTGCATGTTCACCTCAACTTGCTGCCCCTTTTTATTTCTCTGACTAGCTTGGGGTATCTCTGCCATTGGCGAGCCTTCTGCCCGATCATCCTGAGGTCTTTCCCTCGCTGGCGAAGTTCGTCAGTCCAGTCCCCGTAGTTGTGATCCATTACTTTTCTCACATTTTGTCTAGCAGGGTATTTGGCGAAATGAGCTGGCTCGGCCTCTCGGCTTGCCCTTAGAACTTCCCTGTTGCGTGGCTGGCCAAGGCTAGCTGCGGCCTGGCTCCGTTAACCTTGCCTATACCTTTGAATCGCTATCGAGGGAGTGCGACTCTTCCTCAGCCCACCAGTCAGCATACGCTGAAGCAACGTGGAAAGCCGCCTTTGCTGGACAATCTCTACTGGCTCTGCTCGTGGCTTCAGCGGTACACTAGAGAACGCCGACACACACACACACTAGTGTGGCCAGTAGCTCAGTAAGATTCCACCACGTCTTCGCAGAATTGTTTGCCCACAAGCGACTGGCCGATCGTGAAAACACTCCCCTTAGTTTCTTCAGCTGGACTCGGCAGCGTCTTCACCCCATGGGGTGGGAAGAGGCTAGAACTAGAGCGAGGTGGACTGCCGGTGGGGAAAGATGCCGCTGGGGTTTAAGCGGAAAGCGTTTCTGTCCTGCATTTGGCTAGACCGGATATGATTGTAAAAGCATTGCCTAGGAGTTCCAGGCAATTTTTTCGGCATCAACGGGCTTCCAGCTCCTAGCAACTTCTAAGAGACTCTCTGGCCATGGCGAGCAATCCCCCCTTCCCATTATAAAACTGCACTTTTAAGAACTGCTAGAGCCCGGCCTCCCGAATATAGAAACCAGTGAAAGCGGCGGCGAAGGCACGTGCGATAGGGAAGGTTAACAATAGTTGGCCTGGCCGCTTTTCTTCAGTTCCAGGCTGAGAGCTGGATGCTACTGCAAGACTGTGACAATACTAGACTCCAGAGCTTTCCTGGGGCAGCCCCACTTCATTCGAAATTTTCGGGGCCCTCGGCAAGCGGCGAAAAGCAGTTGAACTGGGAGACAATTGTTCACCTGACATGATTATTGCTGGGGCTGGTTGTGACTAATGTTCCTAAGCAGGACCACATGAGAGCAGAACCAACTCGATATTTTCGCTTGCCATAACCCTCTCGACAATTGTTAAATTTATTCTGCCGGCCCTAATTAGCACCCTGCACCCAAAGAGACGAACATACACCAGGGTGTAACATGCCATTTTACTGGTAACGACAAATTGAACTGAACAAAACAGTCAGGTTCCGCATGGAGGCCCCGAGTTGAGTCAGAGTTCGCTACGAAGCCGGCCACCAGCAAGGTGCCGTGTGCGAGAAGCTGGTAACCGGGTAGTTCAATATAACGGAAATTTTGATGCAACCACGCTTTGCACTTAGTTCTGATTCGAAAGCAGCGACACAACAGAAAGATCTGCGGGCTGTCAATGACGAGCATTTTTGTCAGCGGCAGTTTTGTCATTGGCAGCGAGGAAGCACGTAGAGCGGCAGAGTGCATGCCCCGGTGCTTATCCCCCTGCCAGTTTGGGTAAGCGTTTTGTCTCCGGAGTAGGTGCAAATTACGGAAAGGTCACTGATTTTCTGCGGAGGAACGTCGCTCGCAAGCGCAAACACTTGGGCGACTACGGCGAAGCCCCAGTGCCGCAGACAAAGTGGTGGTATTTGAATGGCTCCTCGAGCGTTGGTCGCTCTACTCGGTCTTGGACACCACCTGGATTCTCCAGCGACTCCGCATGTAGAGTGTTGCATTCTTCTCTAGTGGTGGCCAAGGCCATCACCGCTTTTTTGGCTTCATCTTAGACGATCTCGGTGTGCACCAACGGCTTGCGCAAAATTTTCCGAAGAGGCTGCTAAACACCATTCTGGAGCATAGTGTGCTCATGCACTTCTGCCACATTAGTGTACGGCGCCCGCATGAAAGAGCCTTTTCTGGCAATGCGGTGTCCAGGTGGAAAGCGGCATACCCAGGCATTGGCAGTGGGAGTTGCCCAAAGGTTAGGGATTTGGAAATTACGCCACTTGCGGAAATATATGAGGCTCAGGGGAGAAATCGGGCATTTTATCTTCACTACTTGTGTTTGTGTGTGTACTACCCTTCAGAGTCGGCTCGAATTGGAATGTTGCGTAGCCCGATCCGTGTAGTTGTGGCTCTTCGAAAGTTTGTACATGCACTTTTCCTTTGCTTGAGGTGGGTAGGGAAGCCGACGCGCAACCACAACGGTAGCTTTGCTGCAAGCACGTATCGCTTGACTCCAGCCCCTTGTGCGGGTGCTTAGGTGACGTACATTAACTGATGCTTGTTGTAATCCCCGTAAGATCTGTCCTCTGCCAGAATTTTGGTGGCTTGTGGCCGAGTATGCCCGCTGACTGGAGATGTTGACAACTGCTCTTAATAAGCGCAGTTCCCAATTATCCTGGACGACGGCGGGGGTGTGTCTGCGGAGATCGGACAATGATGGCGTGGCAAATTTACCAAAAGTGCTGGTAAGATTTCCTTCTTTCTTTTTCTTTCTTCGGTAGCGGCGCCCGCAGTTCCCATGGCCAAAGAGGTTAGCGTCTGCAGCTCGGCAGAGAAAGACAGGCTTTGCTTGTGAAGGAACCAAAGCTTGCACTGGGGCCCTAGGGAGTTCTGAGCAGTAAGCGTGGCTACACCGGCTTGGGGGAGGGATGAGGGGCGCCGCATACCAGGGCTCTTAGGAATTGCTCTTTAGTTTCCCCAGTGCCTGGACATAAACACTTGGCTCAGCGCTTCAAATCTTTTAACACCTAACCGTTTGCGATCAGCTGTGCAAACCGGATAGTCATAATAGCTGCTACTACTGAGCTAAGATATGTTCAGCAGGGCTGTCGAGGATTGGCGCCCCCCACTGGGCTGCAAGAGTAAGCGGGACTGTGGGAAACCATAGGTACTGGTGAGTCGCTAGCGTACAGCGCCTGCTTTGATATTCCACTCAGAAAACTAATGAATGAACGGTATAAGAAAGGAAGAAGGAACAAACGTTTAAACGCTACTGGGGTCTCCTTCCTGTGGGGAAGGGAGCGCTTTTTGATGCTATGCGAATAGCGGATGTGATTTACGCACGGCGGACAGATTGGGCTGCCCAGCGAGACTGGCAAAGCCTGCTAAAAAGGCAGTTGACGTGCACACTCGGGACAACTTTTCACCAAGACAGGCCTAAGATCTGGTTCTTGTCGGCAACGCGTTTCATGCGCCGTATCATTGCGCCATCCTGACAGGCAGCAAAGCTGCCGTTGCTAGACATCTCAGTTTCTGAAGGACAATGCTGGAAAAGTACAGATAAATGCCATGCACTTCGTTGAGCAGAGTATTCTGTCACACGCTGCTAAAGTCGTTTGCATACCTACGCCTTCATAGTGTATGGAACTGCGTACTCTTTAGGACTGCCAGGTTGCATCTTGTAGGGGGCATTGGTTTCAAAAAGAAATAAGTTACTTCTAGCCACAGAAGAGCGGCGGCTATACCGGTTGTTGCAGTGTAAGCATGTGCATGCGTACGCTCTCTCATTCCTTTCGCCGGTTCTGTACTGCAGTCTAGAGTGGCCTTCAATCAAGAACTTTCTCGCTTCATGAAGGGAACAGCAGTAAGTCTTCTCACCTCGCGACGGAAGAGTGTGAAAGAATTTTCATAGGGGGTTATTTGTGGGCTCCAGGAACGGCCGGCAAAAGCGGTGCTAGCTACGCATGCCAGTTAGTAGCGTAAAGTTGCTAGCTACGGAGATTAAGCTTGCGAGACATTCTGGCTTGACGATCAGCGGCCGTACATGTTTTCAGAAGAATAGCCTGTCCAGCAAAAGCCTGCATGAAGGCATCCCGACAACGTTATACCATTTTGCTTAAAAAGGCATGAGTTCTTTCTGGATAGCAGCTGAAAGACGAGGCAGTTGTTCTCGACATTAGGGCCAACTGGATAATTGGTGCAGCGCAGGTCCTGACGCTGGTTGGTCTACTTTACAGCCCGTTTTCTTACTGGGTTTTGCAATGACAGCGCAAAAATATACTGGCTGAAATTCAGCTTTAGTTTGTTTGGAGCAACTGCAAGCCTATGTTTGCAGAAGTTCAATTAGTCTCCAGTCACGGGCAGAATGCGGTAGTATCTCCAATCACCGACACTTTTCTTTCTGCTATTTATTCGGAAATCGGGGGAACGACGCCACCTCACGAATTCTGCTAGACTAAAAGATATGTTCAGCAGTGCGTAATGAACCACGCCTTGGAGAGTGGCTCAAAGGGAGGTCCTGGGGCAAGCCCACTTTGTTACGAAAGACGTGAATTTCACATTTGAAACATGTCCCCGCACACGTTTCTGCAGAGTAATGATTTCCCGCGTTGGTTAAGAAGTGCAGCTAATTACAATGGCAAGGCGGTCTGGCAGCGAAAATGCGGGATAGGCATGGGGCAGAATCAGAGTAATTGCAGCCTGCTTAGGGGACATCATGCGGAACAAGAGTATGGTTGCACTTCCTGCGCCGTTCATTATTTCTTCTGTTTTCTATTTTCTTACGTGAGCAAAAGCAAATGTCGTTTAATCCATTTCCAATTCACAGCTACACCCCCAACTAGAAATGTGCTTTTGCCTTGCGCGAGCATCCTCGAAAAATCCAAATAGCAAAAACATGTTCTAGAACCCGCAGGTTTTTTTTGAGAAAAAAGGGATATTATAATGGTAGTCTTTCTGCAATATACTAGCACATGTTTTTTTTTCGCGCTTTCATATGTAATCAGCTTTTACACGCAGTAACCCAGCTAGTAAAAAGCGAAGAATGCTTCTGAGAAATCCCTGCAATGCGCGGTGTTTTTCTCGTCTCTGTGTTCATGGCAAGCCAGCCACCTGGAGAGATCTGTTGCACCTGTTTTATCCGCCTCGGTAGCTCTGTGGAAGATGCAAGGACATTTGTGGTCCTCCAAGTTCACAAGAGTCGTCTTACAGAATCCCCAAGAACATGACGGACCGCATACAGAAGAAGCAAACCAACATAACATTTTTTGTCTCTATTTTTAGGGCGCCTTCAATGAGTATAAACGTAGCTTCCTATTTTGGTGATAGCTTTATTTCTGCCTATGCTGCGGCTAACGTAAGACAGAGAAAGTAGCTTACGAAAAACGCATCGGCGGTGATGATAGTAGTTGGAGAGTTTGAGGCTTTGACACTCGAAAAGTCAAATTTTCAGGGTTCGTGTATGAAGCAAAGATTTTTCCTGCAACAGGTTATACAATGGTTATTCTTTCTCAATCCGTCGTACGTGTTTCCACTGAAAGAGGGCATTCAAACTGTTCCAAACCAAGGCGGCCGACAGTCTTACGCTGGCAGCTGTTGCTTTTCGCTAACGCGGCTGATGGAGGCTCCGCTTAGCACTTTTGCCACCGGCTTTCTCTCGCACCTGCAGAGCTGTCGCGCCTGAATATTCCCCGCTGTGCTTGGGAGAAATCTTGAACCGCCGCTGTTCTAGCGTTTCTGCTAAATGGCAATCTCTAACCTTCCTTGCACTTATTGTTCCTAACCTCACGAGGGTTTCTGCTTTTGCCCCATGAACGCACCACGACCATCGCAGGGGGGCTTCGACCTGTTTAGAGGAAACCATCACTGTGCTGAAACGAGCTAAGCACGGATGATTTTTTTCTTTCCCATGACAGACTAAAGAGTCGGGTGAGATAAGGCGTTAAGAAGCTGAGCAGTAAAATTTTCTCAAACGGCAGTCGCCTTGCAAGATAAATTGTTTGCTTCGCAGCTATGCTTCGGGTTAGGTTTATTGATGTGTGTTGTATTGCTTACTGGCCTTGTTTGCCGCTAGCCACGGGCCCTCAGAACGGTTTTCTAGGAGCTTGTCGCATTTTTAGCACTAGTGCGCTTGCTGTCATAAATCGATCTTGGAAACACCCCGCTTCGAAGCATTTCCTCCTTCGATAAGCACCGTTCGAAAAAAAAGTCAGCTAGATTGACATCAAACATGAAGTTTGCCAATCTCAGCATTGCTAAACTTGGAAAAAAAATTAGAAAACAGCCCTACTGTCATACAAAATATATTTAGCCTCTGGCAAATACAAGAATGGGACTTGCAACGAGGGCATTTAGGCTTTGAACAGTTCTCTTGTCGCTTAGTTTGTGCAAGAAACCGAGAGGGATGTCACCGGCCCTCTCGCTTACTAGGACAGCCCGTAGCGACTTTGGTACGCAAATATCTTTGATTTTTCTTGATTCATACATCAGGACTATTGGGTTGCAGAGGAGGACAAATTCAACGTCTCATCAACCACCTGTAGAAGGCAACCCACCATAGCATTCCGCCAAGCTCGTGCACCTATGACGAAACAGCTGAAAACGAACTACAGGGGTTTTCGCGTTTTCGGAGGTATACGTGGAATAGGCAGTTGTGTCCAGATGATGGTGGTATATCGCTATCTTCATATGAAGAACCACTGACCTCGCGCTTTGAGAAGCAGAACTGTGTGCGACAGTAATGCAACCTGCGTGCTAGTCAGCGCTAGCGCCAACCGGCGCCCCAGCAACACCTCATCAAGTTCGTGACCCCTTTCCTTCTTCCACATGCTAGTGCCACAAGTATGGGCTTTTCATGATGCATCTAAGCTACTTTGAGTGTGGCTTGTCAACCGCTTTTTTGGGTAACGTGCTCTACCTGACTTTCTTCTACTCTAGACCAGCTAAATTTTGCATTGTGGGGCGAAATATGTGCGGTTATACCCACCGTGTGCTGGACCGAAGAGGCTCTCTCGAAACGTTTTGCCTTCTAGCTTTTCGTTGAATTGTAAGCATACTGCGCCCGCTACAGGTCCACTGTAGTTTCAATTCTACAACAACTCGTTTCTCTTTCTTTCTAAGAGTTCATCTTAGCTTGCAAGGGGAATATCCTCTCGATTGGGGCACAATTGAAATTGCGATGTATTATGGTGTGTATTTTACGCATTCGTGCACAGCTAAATGCCGGGTTCCTTGCCTGCGAAATTGTTTCGTGCTAGCATCCTACACATATCTGCCCCTGCGTGAATGCTTTTCGATCTCAAAAAAAATAGCAGATACACGAGAGGGGCCCGGACGACTTAACACCAATTTTTGCCAAAACGTGTTTGCTGTGGTAATCTACAGGCACTGTGTACTCCTGTTAAGCGACGTTATTCATCACCAAGTTTCAAGGATTTTCAAGCAAGAAGGAACCTCGCAAAATCACTTGGGTCTCGGAGCTGAGTTAAGTAGAAGCAAAGTCTGGGCCCACTCTTCACCCAAAAGGCCCGGATGAAAAGGCTGCTTTAGCACCTATGGTTGTGCCTATGCTTTTTGCAGTGTCACACAAGCGAAACGTTTCCGTTTCGCTGCAAGCAGCACCTGGCGCACGAATCTCACTAATATTAATGCTCAATCCCGGACCCACACCTCACATGAAAATTGCACTTGAACGCACGCTGTTTCACGCAAGGCCTCGATGCCCATAGATGACCTAGAAATATGTATGATAGGGTGGAGGCCTAGAATCCGAGAGCAAGAACATGTAGGGCAAGGACAAAACACAGAGAGCAGAGGAAGGTCAGCGGCTGGAGCCGACAAAACTTCTCTGATGGGGCAACATTTGCACACACGCAGACCCGGGATGGTACAGCGAGTGTCCAAAGCAGGGGCCTAGAAAGCAGGGGCGAACACCCAGAATGGCCACAGTCACCGATACGATAACTTTTGACCCTGTGCAAGCTTAATGGAGATCAGCTGCTCCCGGTTTATCTCCGATTCCCGAGGACAGGGAAAAGTATACACCCCTCCTCTAGCTAGTGCCCTTCAGTTTAATAGAATTGACTCATCATCATACCACATTCTGTCCACCAGACACCTGGAATCGTCGAAGCAAATGTGCCAAAGTTATTACCTTTCACCCCCTGCACCGCAGAGGAATTGTGCATCAGGGAACAGCAGTTTACGCATTCTTGTCCTGATTCCCAAGAACAATGTTGCTGCTTGCATCATTACTCTGCACATCAGCCTACCGCTGCCTAGCTGGTGGGTGTTGAACCTGTCCTTTCACACAAACCAGTCAACGCTTTCCACGTCATATATGGAACAATCTATTGCAATGCTTACCTGGCAAATACCCTACATTGCATCGGCAACGACGGGACGGGGAAAATTCATGCAGGTTCAGCAGGTCCCAGGGGCACCATGCTTCTGCAGGTTATTCTGCGGGTGTTTTGTGTCCCACGCAGTAGGTTATTTCGACAACCCCTACACCTTACCGCAAAGCAAGAGCAATAGTTTGGTTGCAATACTGGAGTTCTCTGCAAAGAACTAGGCAAAGTCGTTCCCGCCTGAAGCCAAGGAAGTTGTCCCCAAAAGGCTATACCATCGTTACGCGTGCAGTTATTAAGGGGGACAACGAGACCGCTCTTTCCTCGCCCAGCCTGCGGCTAAAGCCAGAGGGGTGGCGATAACTTTTCGAGTCCGTCATCCCTTTCAATCTAAAACTGTTCATCCATTTCATTACCTCTGTTGAAATGACAGCCCTACGGGAGGGTCGCCAGAAGCACATGTGTGAAGTCGCCTGGAATTGGATTTTTTGCCTTTCAGCTTCGGTTGAGTCCATACTCGCACGTCGGCAAAACGGCAGGAACAACAGCTGAATCCTAACCAGGTACTACCCCAACTGAAGTCTAACGCGGCAAGAAAGGCGTACGCCGGACCCATGATCGCTGTCCAAATTCACCTTAAGGGCTGTTGAGCTCCTAGAGGGGGATGTAGCTCCACTTCCACGTGCGCCCCAACAATTCAGAAGATACAAATCGAGGATTTCATCGTAGATTATCGTCATCGCTTTTCAAGAACACTGGTAAATAACCGATGCTGTGCAACGCGCCTCAGATGGGCCGCTAGGGGTATGAGAGAAAGTCTTTCCCCTTTTCGCTGTACAGGGAGAGAGCGCACTAACCCGCATTCGCAATGGTTCGCCCAGGTTAACAAGCAAGGGGAGTATATTTTAGCCCAATAAAATGTGCCCGTATCAACTAACAAAACCCAGCAGCGATAGGCCTCCCCTGCGCTGTACCCAAACCACTACTCGCCAGCGTAACGCTGCTTTGGGGCTGTCCTTCGCCTCACGACTTTCCGAAAGCGCGGTATGGCCAGACGGAAAGAAAGCCGAGACGAAAAGGAGTTGGACTACCAGTGTTTAGCTGCGTGGCTTCCAAATTCCGCTAGTTCGCATGCAGGACCACGGGCCGGATATAGTGAAAGTGAAGCTGCCTCAACTAATCGCATTTCAGTTCCATTCTGACGAAGTGTCGAAACGCCCAAGTATGTTGGTGGCTAAAAGGTCTTGCAGTCGGCGCGTTAGCCGACCTCGTTGGCAGGCTTTTGCAGTTTCTCGCGCATACTAAAGACGCGCAGATACACACTTTCGCGCTGGGGAAGGGGCACAGTGCCAATACGTCCAGCGGCAAAAGTGCCTCTGACCACACAGCAACCTTTCTTTCGTTGCTTCACTTCGCCAATGCAGGAACGTTCAATGCTGAAGGCATTAGTTTCCCGGCTGAACCCTCAAGGATAATACCTACATGTAAAACCTTCCTGGCAAACGTGCTGGAGCTTTACGTTTTGATATCTATCCTAGGGCGTAGGCATGCTATCCACCCTGGTTTCACCCAATAATAACGTAAACCAAACTCCTGGTGTAGCAAAAAGGATGGGATTTCGGGGGTGCCCCCTGGCGCAATATATCAGGCCAACGCTTCCTCTCCACACTGTACGACATCAGCGCGACGTTGCAATCCGCTAGCCAGATTCCCATTCGGGCAGCGCGCGAGCGCTGGGAGCCCCCCAATGCTGTATTCTGCATTATCCCTCTTTTGCACGCAGACGAAACCCCAGCAGCGTCACAGCCATTTGCTATATTCCGCCAGCAAGACAACCACACGTGAAGGCACAAAATCACCTGCTAATCATTTGCCTTGAGGGAGAAAGGGAAAAAGCAGTGCGGACGTATATAGCAGACGCGCTTGATACACAACTTTCCTCTTCTTCATAAAGCAAGATACGTGCACGGCTGTCCCAACCCATGCTTTGGCAGCATCGGCGCAAGACTACGCCGCGTTTGCGTGTCTCCCGGGGCTCCAGCGGTGGCAAAGTGTACCACTGCTTTCAACTTGCTTCGTGACAGCCAAGTTTTATTTCTACATACACCCCCGTTACTGTCCCACCAAAAATTCTCAGCTTTCCTTGACTACAGCCAGACTTCCCAACCCAAGAGGGCTCAATCACGAACAAGTACTCAGCGTTGTAGTCTGTGCATAGCGAACTGTACCTGCTAGTATCACTTCCTAGAGCAGTTTTGAACAGAGTGGACCACACATCCTCAGCCGAATCAGAATTTTTCAGCACAGCAGTAAAACCGCCTACAATATTTTCTCTGTGCCAGGATGTGCTCACAAGCCGAGGACAGTTTCCACAGTTATTGAGAGTCTCCAACAAAAGTTGCACAGCATCCCTTCAAACTTCAGAAAGCGAAGAACCTGTTCTGCATTAGATGTAAGGAGATATCTTAATGCATTCCATGACTCTATCATTTCCCCGAGAGCATTTACGATCCTGCCGATAGATAGACATGATGGCAAGAATCCACGAGAGCTGGGAATTTCAGGTGGAAGACTAACGGGAGTGGGAGAAAATGTTCGCCGCACGAAGAAAGGATCAATGACCGCACTCACTGAGTTGAAAGGGCGTGTATAGCAGTATCTGATCGCCTGCCCTCAAGGAGGCGGCTATCCTCCCACACCCGCGTTGACTCCACGGTAGGCCAGCCGCCTGCCTGAGTACGGCCGGTCGGCTACTGCCTCCTCAGTGTGCACGCCCTTCTGACACAGTGCATGGGGTCATTGATGCTTGCTTTATGACGGCGAGCTTTTTCCTTTACTCGCATTAGTCTTCCACCTAAAATTCTGACCCCTCGTGGATTGCCGGTGTTATGTCTCTCTATCGACAGGCTCGCAAATGCTCTAGGTTTGCCACCGCCGCATGCACTTCCTTACTTATGACGGCCAGTAAAAGTACCCACTTTATATCCGGCCCCAGCCAACCTGCCACATCAAGCGTTGCGCGAATAGTGAAACGCCACACGCTTTATTTCCACTTCTTTTGTTATGCATCACTGCTTGCACGAAGGCGGAGCCCGCTACCGCATTGGCCATTGGCAGGCCTGATGTCGGTCGTCCTTAGCACAGAGGATTACTGGGAAGTTCCCTTCCCAATGATAGCCATAAGCTCCACGTAGATCTAGTATTTGCCCATGATTTCAGCGTTTTGAGTGGCATTGTTTCACAGTGGACCACTGCGGTTCCCCGTACGTCGTACGCCATTCCTTCGCCTTGACACTGATGTCCCGTTGCCTCCGCCGATAACCGACCTGCTTTCTCGCTGTTTTCTGCGAACCCCATCTCTCCACCGAGACGTGCGTCCCGCCAGCCTTCAGTATAGTTGGGTAGGGACAAGGTAGCGACGGGAACGTCAGCCAATAGTGTAAGGCATTATAAACGTTCTGTTGCCAAGGCTGCTAGGGCAGACATGCTTTTGCTATTCCCCATGCCGCACAGACCCGAGAGCACGGCGGTAAAAAAAGCGAATTTCGTCATCCTTTGAACGGCAGCCCTCCCACTCGTACTATTTTCGCTGGGGGTAAATAGCGTTTATAATGCAGATATGATTCGCACAATTCATCGTCCATGATATCCACCAACCGTACGCAACAACATTGCCAAAAAAAATTTCAAACAAATGAGAGACTGTCCAAACGTAAAGTGCCGCTGACAATACAGGGATATCAACAAACCAAGGGGGTCCCACTGCTAGCTAGCTCGCGCCCAGGAGCATCTTCATGATTTCCTCTAGACGCCCGCAGCGCCTGCGCGAAAGCCTGAATGCTTGAGCTTGAGCCCCGCACTCGATGCAATATCCGTCCACAGTATTCATTATGAGAGGCTTGATATCCCTACTAACACAAGCCTTGCAGTCGCTCCCAGGTCCGCGGCTCGCTCTTTGTGTTCTAGCCCTGACCGGAGAACACTGATTTGACGCTTTTCGACGATCGTGCATGGGAGCACATTCCGTTGTTGTGTTCAGACAGTGCCGAAAGTGTTAAATTGCTGTCCCCAACCCACGCAAATTGCGAAGGAAGCGCCACCATAAGGGAGGGAAATTAGATAACATGGTTTGTCTGCGGCGGCCGCGCAAACGAGGAGGAATTTTCGTCATCCAAAGTGAATTTTAGTGGCATCCTCATCCGGCTCAGGAAAGTAGGAGACGCCTTGCGTATTGTTTGGGCAGCATGCACCGATTTCCAACTTCCCGTCTCAATACGTCTCAATACTTATCGTGTTTCTAAAACGGAAGCGTGCTACTTTAACTCTGCGCAGCCGGTTAGCGAAAGCCTGGCTGCTTTGCAGCACTAATATTAAAAGGGTGCGGACGGTGGGACCCCTAGCGAAGCACTACACCCGTGCACGCCACCTGTCTTAGTAAGCAAAAGTAGGTAAAATGCCAGGAACTGACAGACGTGTTTGACATATAGAAGGAAAACAGAAGATTATAACTCTCGCTAGTCCATACGCACCTGCAGAGTGTGGGCCAGTTCAGTCTGTAGAATGGCAACGCTCCCGCACTAGGGTGAGGGCTCGTGCAGTTGCAGCACTGTGGGGAACTGGCTATACTTACACGGATAGTCCGGCTGCTGGAGTCGAGCATCTAGAATCAGGGCAGGTTAGTGAGAGGTGGACCTCGGTAGCCCTTGGCAGACCCAATCATTGTCTCCGAAGCTGGGATTGCCCTCCAGCATGCGGAGGCTCCTTGGGGAATAGTTTCTTCCTAAAGGATATTCTTACTGATGCGGAATCCGCCAGAAAGATTTGCAGCTAAGCTTAGCCGATCCGATCCAGACACCTGCATGAGCGTACGCATCAAAAAGCCGCTGAACGACGACTACGCATCTGTTCCGGAGATTCATGATTACCAGCTCACTATTACGGATAACGAACGCTATCTTGAATCCCCCCAATGATCTCGGTCCCCACAGCTGGCGCACGCTGACGCTAATGAACACCCACCGTGGCACGGCACGACAATGCAATAGACGGAATTTGATATGTGAACCCAGACTGCTGGTCCTCAGGCCAAGGCGTCGGAGGTTCCCGAGATGCGGGGCTATCTACCAAGCGTATATACGGATGAGCTACGAGCTTCTGAAGGCTATAGCGCCCTTACGACCACTACAACCTAGAACAAGTTGGCTGGCTGGCAATCTTGCAAGTAGGTCCGTTACTTATCGTCAGACGCCACATAGGATGCCACCAGGCCGTACCAACAGTACTCCCGGAAGAACGAGTCGGAGAGACCCAAAATCTTGAGCAGCGGAGTAATTGAGTGCGGAAGCCATATGAAATGGGACACATACATAAAATGGCGATAGGACCCTCGCTGGGGGGTTATGCTGCATTGTAATGTGAGGCGACGAGCAGACGAGGGCAATCCTGCCTGTCTTGATATAGCGTTGCTGGCCACTGGAGTCGCTATGAATAATACAAATTTATTACCTATGCTGACAGCTCGACAGCTCTAAAAACAGTGAGGTAAAACAGTGAGGTAAAACTTGCTGTGTGGAGGGTATCTGTGCCTCCATTGCCTTCCTCCCTGCGGATGCTCCTAGCTGCGCCGGTAGCTAACAGCAGTTCTTTGGTGTATATCATCCATTGCTTGTCTCCCGTTTGCCCGTGACCTCAACCTACACGTTGGATGCTCCTTGATGATCATGATGCACTATCAGGCAGGCTCATCTTGCGATTCTGTGGGGACACTTGCCGTAAATCCGTTTTTAGCACAGGCGCATTTCAAGCGTGGCTTTGCCACAACAGTGTCATGCACGTCTCCTCTTCCCTGCCCCACGACCGTTCGAAAGATAGCACCAGGAAATGATAGTTGCACGATGATCAATAGGTTACCATCCCTCGTATTCTGCTTTCCTCCTAGCGCTTCGGCATTTCGGTGCCAGAACCTCTGGAGCAACCTCTTCCCCTTGCGTAGACCAATCCTGTGAAGGGCGGCTGAAGCTTTGCCGGCAAGCTGCCCTTGAGAGTGAGGCTGTGTAAAGCCATGCCTTAATAAACGGTGTTTGGATGTTTGCCGCCCGATCGCGTTGCACTGCAGCATTATTTTGAAAGAGGAAGTGCTGAAACTGACGAGAATGAACGTTTGGTCTTTACGATCCCCGTGCAGCGGCCCCGCTCTGCGGAGAATACCTGGAGACAGCAGGGGTGATCAGTTGCCTTTTGGGGGCTTGTTTCCCTGGCTGGGTTCACTCTTATGCAGCTGGCGCGATCTGCGCACTGACAAAACCGAGAATTCGGGATATAGTAAATGCGCTTCGTCGGGTGAGACTCGTAGAGTGCAGGTTAAAATAGAAGTCTAAAATACAGCTTGCCTGTTTGGACTCGCTAGGCTGCAGGACGTTGCAAGGTGCCCATTTTACGGGCCAATTGATCCATATGTTCCTTGGTACCTCACATTTGTCCGTCCTTAGAAATTTTTGTCACACTGTCCTTAGCATCTAGTTTTTGTCAATCCATAGACACTTTTTCCATGATGCTTTGCCCCCAGAAAACTTCGCAGCTTTCCTTAGGAAGTACCCGAGAATTTTTGAGCTGCGCTGCATCCTGCCGAAGGCAATCCGGTGCGCAGGGTCTACAGCAGACATTCGCCACGCCTCAGAATTTCTCGCAGTAGGAAAGAGGACAACCCAAAAGAAATTCAGTTGAAGGGTACCCGTCGGGCCTGGTGCACTGCCCAAAAGTTATATAAGCAGCTTCTCTTTCGTTTTCAGTGGATGCCAACTATCAAGCGAGCAGTCAAAGGAAAATAAACCTGGGGAGAAACGGTGCTTTTACGGTTGGTAGTCCGGATTCAAGCCCTTTAAAGGCCAGGTAAGCATGATGTCCATACACGTACTCACATAGGCTCATTTCGCACGCCTGGTAAGTCCGGATGCCCCATTTTCACCCTCCCATCCTCCTTCTGTTGGGGGAATAAGCTTTCGGCACTTCCTTGCTGCTTGAAATATTCCACAGAATATGGCGGATCTTTAGCATAGAAGGTTCCCCACTTATTGTGAAGCTGTCCACTTTGCAAGCGCATCCGATGTAGCTGTTCGGCAACTACGCCCAACGAAGTGTACTTGACTACGGCAGGTCGCAGAAGAGCATCGGTAGGTTTTTTTGAAGGGTCTTCTAAGTCAAATGGAAACTTTCTGGGTGTTTGAGTCCGAAGTGTTCATCAACGTTTGGCGCATGCTTTCACCAGGTTCGTTATTCAATTCCCAAGCGTTGCCGTCAGGAGTTCGTTATTCCATACAGCAGCTGCTGAAATGCAACCTCAGCAGACCTACACCCAAGCTTTAGTCCACTTACTGAATACCTTCAGTCTGTCCAGCCTAGCGCCACATTTGCGGACGCAACTAGATACTGTTCAGCGTATGCAAAGTCGCCCTAATCCGGCAACTCCCCAGTCCCCCTGTTCATATTTTGTCGGTGCATCGCTTACTGAGAATATATGACAAGTCCACGTATGGCCCAACGACAGCACTGCCTAAACTCTCCCAATAGAAGCGCAGCAGCTCTCCGTGTAGCGTTTGCTGACCTAGGGTGGGTGAGTTGCAGCGCACATCTGACCGGTTAGAACGTGTAGGTGGCTTGAATGCATGGAAAGACGTTCCCCTCAAAGATATTTTCTTTGGAATCCCCGCTCAATCCCTTCTTTAGCTGCGAACGTCAATTTTAACAATTCTGCACTGATACTTTGTATCCGTGCATTCAATCCTTTGGAGGGCTTTGAAGGCTTGGACGCTGGCACTCAAGTCTAGGCAGATCCCTGTGCGTGCAAGAATCCACTTTCTGAGTTGCTAGTACTAACCAACCAGAGGCAGCGACCGAGGCGCGAGAGCAGCGACAGATGCCTCTAAGCTGTAAATGATTACAAGGAGAGCTCGCCATGCTGGTATTCCTGGCTCTCTGGCACAGCGTGTTTCACTCGTCAACCTACCAGGATTTTAGTTAGGGAGTAGGCACTGGCTCTCAGTGAAAGCTGCACCCTAGCAGGGACTCTGGCGGAAGTAGGTAGGCAGGTGTGGAGACCGGCAAGGGAGGTAAAGGAAACTCAACAAGAACACGCAGGCACGGTATTTAGCCACCTATGCGGTGAGACCCTTCCTTCCCCACTGTGTTTTGCAGTCGGTTTCCCTACCGTGCGCCTGCTGCCATTGCTGTATAGCAGTGCATCCAGGGAACTTCATCTCATCCCTCATGGCACCACCGCCCGCCTACGGTCCGTTGTACATTTTTTCTCTTTCTGGCCTGACCCTCCGCACGCAAGACCCCTCGCGATATGCGGTTGTATTGGAGCGGCACATAGTAAAGTAATGCAATTAGAATTCATCAGCTTTGAGCGGCTGTTGCCGAAATTACCATTCGAAGAAAAGTGGTGTTACTGGGTAAAACTCAGTCAGGAATGGAACTCGCAGAAAAACAGTCAGTGTGTATCATGCACAAAAAAGTGGTGGACAAAGGTAGGGAACATCATTCTAGGTTGGGGAATTAATCGCCCGCAGCGCTGAAAACCATCCATTTTAGCCTAAATAATCTAACGGTCAAGCCTGTAAGTCCACTCTGGCGCAAATCGCAGTGATTATCTGGCGAGAAAAAATAGCTTGGTGCTGTACTCCTGTCAAGACTGAAGGGTAAGATGGAGTTGAAGACTTTCCAGCCTAACATTTCGATCTGCATTCAATGCCGTTGTACCGGGAACAACCTGGCTACTCAGTAGTTTGGAATGAAGACTGCAAGGAGTGAAAAACGGTTGTCCCGGAGACTGTGCGCAAGGGAAAAGTATGGTGATGCCGCAGAAGGGAAAGAAAGCATATGCTACGAGTCCTTGGTGTAGGAATTGCCGCTAGAACCCGGTGAACGAATATTTGCTACGCCAAACTAAGAAGAGCTATTTGTAGTCGCGCGCAGCCTGGCATGCAATTTATTGTTCTGCACGAGTTACTGGACCTTTGTTTGAAGGATCTAGCGACAAGCGCGAACACTATTCGGGAAAGGCTGGAATGGCTTAAATGTCCGAGATAGAACAGCTGCTTTCCCCAACTTCAGAAATGCTTGTGCAGTTCATTACTCGTCACAGCGCGGCTACCGTGCGCCACAGATAAGCGGAGTGCTTCGTATCGACAGTGCTATTGAAACATTGAGAATAAACTGGCATATATTCATGGGGACTGATTCATCACCAGCAAGGTCGACAACAAGTAATGGAGGACGTTCACCCCTGACGTAGGCGGAGCAAGAGGGAGTACAGAGGGGCTCGGCTGCATCTGCCGACAATTTGCAGCGGGTGAGAGAACTTTGAGATATTTTGGGTGGGATTGCCGGTTGCACTGCAAATATTGTTTAGAAGTTCGTCATTCTTTATTCAATTAACTCTAGGGTAGTTTAGGCTGAGGGTGGAGGCCTTTCCGCAACTCTTGCAGTACATCCAAACGCTCATCATGGATCCATGCCAGGCAGTCAGCTTCAGCATCTGCATAGAGGGAGGCAGCAGAATGAGAACCTTCAGATGCTAAGCGTGGAATCAGCCAGCATAGCCAAGCCCATACTTCTTAACGATTTCATTGAGCGCCGACAGAGGACTCTTGCACTGTGTAAAAGATGCCTCCAACTATATAGCACAAGGTAAAAACTGCGCAGGCAACCCATACGGAGTGAGCAAGCGAGCTATTCATGGTGGCTAGCGTGTGAAAAGAAACAAAGGGAAGGATCGGACTTGGTGGAGGGTTTCCATGTAGTCGACTAGGCCAGGCTGCCCGTACAAGTCTGTGACTGGATCATAGGGTGAAAAAAGCTCAGTGAAGACCCTCATGCACTGTCTCTGGAGCGGCGAAGCGAAGTCTTTCCACGTGTGAAGCCGGCAAAGGGGCACAAATGCTTCGTTGGTCGCGATGCCCTGTACAGTGCATCAAATCTGCGCACCGAATCCGGGCCCATCACGTTAGACACAGAGCAAAACGCAACCACCTGAAGTCAGGAAAATTTTCCTGAGAGATATTAATGAGCTATCGGGCAGTGGCCACCCTATCAAGCACTGCTATCCGCACAAGCACTCGTTGACCCTTTGGCTACGTATTCCCGCCATAAGGAATGCTTTAAAGCATTTAAAATCAGCGAAAAATAATTTGCACCACCAACTCAAAGCTCATGGAGGGCTTTTGAGCCCTCCATGGGTTTTGCGAATAGCAGATATTGCTGCGAATGTCCGCTTTTGCTTTGCGTAAGGATTGATTCGGAAGCGGCGCACTGGACCCTGCAAGGCAATGTGAACAAGGAAGCATCGCAAATCCAATGGGCGACTCAACTCGGAAGCTGAACAGAGCCGGAAACAGTATGTGAGTAGTCGCTGAACGGCAGCTTATGGGTTTGACCAAGAGGAAGTATGCATGCATACAACATGATGATACAGTGCTAGAGTACAGTGGTTGAGCGTTTGGCAATTCTAAGAAAGGGAAGGAACGACAAATGTTCTAACAGCGTATGCACAGACCTGTCAGGGAATAAATAGCAAACAGATGGGTGAGCGACATGCGAATCGAGAGTA
The DNA here is from genome assembly GCF_000499425.1 of Eimeria acervulina. NCBI lineage: Eukaryota > Apicomplexa > Conoidasida > Eucoccidiorida > Eimeriidae > Eimeria > Eimeria acervulina. The sequence goes on along the minus strand of NW_013550031.1, from coordinate 16,336 downwards.
CGAGCTGCTCATTTTACATGGAAAGGGCAAAGTGCAGCTATGATATCGATCTCCAGAGATTTGCCGTATGTATCGCGCAAAACTCTGTGTGATATCAGCCGTTTGTGTGGAGTAACGGGGCTGCTAGGCAAAATCCAGACAACAAGGCTTTTCTGCGAGGAGAGACCCTTCTTGGGGGAAGTTTTTGTCTCGCTTAGCAGAGCCATTGATGCTCCATCTCGTAAGCATTGGAAAGTTGCGGGGGTAAGCAAGGACGATGCTCGACCTACAGGTCTCATAATTTCGCGGACCTCGACAGAAATAGGAGAAGTAAAAGCCTTTCAAAGGAAGTAAAGGCGGCTTGGGCGTAGGCACGCTACAGTTCATCCAAATGAAGTTTTTCCATAGAGCACGGTCATCTACCGTTTTTCAGGAGATGGAGCCCCTACTCGATCGGGCATCCCTTTAGTGAGCCTCTACATGGATGCCGACAGTCTCATGTGTTTGAAGGTAAATTTTGTACGGGAGTCAATTCTATCCTGCTGCGTTGCTTCCCTCGTGACTAGCATTCCTTGGAATAGAGGAATTTCACTACGTTCTGACTGGCCCGTACTAACGACAGCTAGGATATCTCGCTATTGTTCCTGGCTCATTAGGAACGAGGATTTCTAATGTGAATTTCACATGACTAATTTCTCCTAGTGCTGCTGTACTAGCAACATGGCCTGGCCTTCCAGCCACGAATGATGAGGACGCCAGATGGGCATCTCACGGAAGTGCACGGGAAGATTACTACATGATCCGCGAATACTTCTCAATCCGTTCAATCTTCACAAGGGTAGATACACCTTGGGAAGTCATCATATAGCTCTCAGAGGTAGAATTATCTTACCGCCGACATGGGGTACAGCAGGTCTTGCACATCTCCATAGTGGCACAGAACTCGAGTTGCACAACAACAAATGAAGATGATAACCTTTCCAAGATTCATGCACCCAACCAGCAACCGCTGGTGCAGCGTGCTACCTGCTCCCGCGTGTCCGCACGTCAAGACCAGTTGGCCGCTTGCAATTAGTCAAGCGGTCTACAAGGGGCAGCATCACTGTAGCACAACGAATGTTTGTAACTTAACGCGGAGAGAGGTTCATTGTCACTGCTTAGTTAGCCCAAAGACTTAGCAATGACCGGAAGGGCAGCCAGCTGAACAAAACCCTAGCTTCATGCTAGCATTCACTACGCGCCTTTGTGACTAGCGGAAAATGCGATGACGTATAACAGATCATTGTCCTTCTCGACCGGCAAGGCGTCGTGTTCTCTTCTACCAAGGTTGTCCCTGCTCTCAGCGCTTACGAACTTCGACGTCACTACTACGACTGCCGCTCAACCCCAGTTAGACGGCCATAGTTTGAAGTGATGGTCCTCGTTGCGTCAGCTTGTTCAATTGTGGGAAAGTGGTCCGGTGCCGTGAGAACCCCAAGTACAGTTTGGTGCCTTTATCACATATTGCGCACACATTCCACATATTTTGAAACGAATCTGCAGCGAGGACGAAAGGCCAGGGGACGGAAATACCATATTTTATATTGCCGCATGCCAATAGCGCCCCGAAAAATGTAACTAGGGTGTTCGACCTCCCTGCATGAGCGTTGAATGCCATCGGTCCAGTGTGCTTCGGGAGAGCAAGGGGAGACACTGGGGAGAGTTGGTGGCAGTTTCTACAGCCTCCTGCAACCAATGTAGTTGCTAACGAGATTTTGTGCAAGCATGGTCACATGTATTCGGCGTCATGTCACATTGTCTCATGCAAGCGTTCAAAGGTTACTTTCCAGGAACAGTTAAGCCTCCGTTTCCAAGTGTATCGGCCAGTCGTGGCCCGCCATTGTTTCTGCATGTTGGGAGATTTCAACTCGATGTTGGAGAGCAGGTTCGACTCACTGCGCATCAATTTGCTTATTTCTAGCCTTAGAAAGGGAGTATTAAACGACGAGAATGTTTGATGCTGTTACCCAGGGATGCTGGAAATGCGCATCAATGAATACCAATTGCGCCCAATTATGCAACGTTGAGGGTGTTTAAACAGGGTTGCGGCATCTTTTCCAAGAAACTGTGCAGAATCGATTACATGCTTGAATGTAATTGACTTGCATCGTGTCCGTGAGGATGGATTTGGCTGTTTACCCGTAAGCTGGGCTTTAATGTCAGAGGCCATCTGACGAGATTTCGATGTTCTCTATCAAATCTTCCGCCTTTCGACTTGCGCACACTTACCGCCCTCGAGTGCATCTGCCGTGGATGGAACTCTCTTTATTTGAAGTCACAGCAGTATGGATCAGCAGAAAGAAAGAAATAACAGGGGGTTGTTGGCCTTTTTGTTCACATGAATACATGATGCATCTGAGCATGAAGTTTCCCACACTTCCGACTTGCTGATTAGCATCGGGAGTCCTCCGCATAGACAACTACAAAGAGCTGAGGCCTGATTGTGATACAGTTTGCGGCCATAGGTATATACTCTTAAAAGGAGCTGGCTAGCAGTAACGACCACGGCTTTTTGTAACATTTACAGTGCGGTAGTGCAACCCTTGCAGGTTTGGGCTTTGGCTTGGTTGTGAGTCTGCGTCGTATTCGCTAAAACTGGTGCAAATGCAACTTTGAGACTCAGTTGGACTTGCTTGCTATGTAGTTTTTTCGTAGTGGACATGCCTATACGTTTCATCAGGAGTGCCCCGAGCGAGCTGAACTCAATTTCACTTGACCGACTAGCTCCTGATTTGAAATACCTATTTATTAGTCGAGAGAGTTTGAAGCTGCCGCACCTGAGTTCTACTGGTTACCAGCTACGCAATGAAACTGAAGCTGCAACCAGATTTCAAGGAAGGGCTCGGCCCCCCGCAAGTTTCGTGCACTGGATGCTTCTGGGGTCTCGTAGCTGTGGAAGTGACCCGGCTGCATCAGGCAACAGGCTCCAGCGAGGAGCAAAAAATTGTGAATATCAATATAAAACGTAAATTTGGGATTAATGGGTGATAGCGTGAACTAAAGTGCACTTCATCGTAAGGTGCGATGTTTGCTCCACCTCTGAATAGATCTCCTGCCTGCTGGTTGGCCAACATCCCTTCTTGCAGTAGCCAGTAGCACCCCTGGGTCCAAAAAGTGCAGTATTTAACTTTAAAATGTTGGAAATATTCAGAAAAACATAGGCGGTCACGCCCATTTCTCCATGTGCTCGACCCACTAGACACAGCAGACACGCCAACATGGATCAGGCTTATTGCCTTGCTGAAAGCCTGCATCTCACCTTCTAAAAAAAACGCTGAGATAAAAATTGATTCGCGCACAGATGAACTGCACCTTCTAAACTCAGGTCGGGTGCGGTTATTGAAAAGTTGGCGAATGCACGTGCACAATCATGAATGCGGAGGTGTTGAGTGCAGGTAGACGGCGGAAAAAGAACTGAGAAGAAGCATAAAATGGCTTCTCTTGAGCCGCTTGCAACCGTTACGCGGTGGGTGGGCTTTGTGAGTGGGGTGTTGACGATTCTTCTCTGGTGTTTCCAGCTTTCGTCTACTTCCCCGTCGATCTCAATTGGAGATGATCCTCTAGCAGATGTGAACAAATCCAGCTGGCGAATGCAGCTATTCTCCTTCGTTCCTTCGGTCTTTATAGATGTGTGGACTCCGTTCGTCATGGGGGCAATGACGGTCATGTCGCACATCGCCTCCTTCCACTTGGATTTCATGTCGGTTAATTTTGCGCATTACTTCATTTGGTCAGTCTTAATGGCCCTGTTCGGCAACATGGGCTACGCCGGAGTGGTGGGGATCGTCGTTGCTTCTATAACCCTTCTCTCCTCCCTCCTCAGTTTGATCTGCGCTTTCCTTTATGAAGGCACTGCCAGTCTCAAGCTTGGACACTGAGCACAGGCAGTCCGTTGCTGGCAGTTCTCTCCGCGCATGTAGGGAGAAGAAACACACGCACCTGCCTGCCAAACTGAACTAAAAAAGAGCCATGCTAAAGAATAAAAATGCTTCTTTAGAATCGATTTGTTACTACTGTCACAACAACAAGTGCAGGGGAAAACCGCCCTACGCTTGTGCGCAGAAAGTCAGAGAGGCACCACCCCCTCCTGATAAATTTCGTTTGATATGATTCCCGGGGGGTATTTGAAAATACAAACCCTGGGTTTTTGCGAGTATGACTGACCCGCTATGGGGGCACAAACAGCTTTGCTTTGTTGCTAGTATTGATATCTTTTAGAAAAAATGCATAACCTGAAGCTCAGCCCTGCTGCTTGCTGCAGCAGTGTATGTATCAGCACACTCCACTATAAGAAAAAGTGAAGGCGCCCCGGCAAAGCGAGCTACATAAATTAACTAATTATACTGCCAAAGGTGTGTACGACCAGTTCCATGTACACTGCATGTACACTGCCTTGCACATATTTATTAACCTGACGGCTGTATGGAGCAACACGAGGTCTGTTGCTTCCGGCTGCTGGCACTGCAGTAGGTTCTGTTTAAATATGCTGGCAGGGCAGTTTGCATATCTGTCTAGCGGCCTCCCTGCCATGTGCTGGCGCTCCGAGTGTGCATGTACAGCACAGAAGCCGCGTTGGTTAGCGGACGAGAAGCAACGAAGAGCAAAGAATAGGTCGCTGTCTCTGTATTTATACGCGAGAAGGAAGACAGACACCAGCATGGGTATATGGGTATAAACAAATAGATAAATAAATAATACATATATATATATATATATATATATATAT